>NC_053428.1:100022421-100113732 GCF_007990345.1 Gossypium hirsutum | reverse complement strand
ATCAACTCAACGAGTTCGGATGCCTAGTTACATCTCACGACTCGACTCAACTCAACGAGTTCGGACATTGCATCCATAGTGAACTCGGACTCAACTCACGAGTTCGGATGCTCAACCATCTAGTGACATGTCACTTGTATACTAATTATTCTAAGGTTCAAACGGGTTTTTCCCTCGATCTCACATTTGCCGTCTCCATGGAATATCGGAACCGATACTCGGTAGCATTCATATTTATCAAGTGTAAACATAATTTGCATATTACTCAACATTAACCACAAAGCATATATTTCACGATTAAAATCAGCATATCATATATTAACATTAATAACTTAAAAATAACATTTATGCTACATTATTTACACATGAACTTACCTGGTACAAAAATTAAAGATTTTGCATTTAGACCACATCTTTCTTTTCCTCGATCACGACTTGAATCTCATTTTCTTAATCTATAATACCAATTAATCTATTTAATACATAATTATCAAACAGCATTAATACGAACTTAAAAATTACCTTTGCCCTAAACTTTGCATAATTACACTTTTGCCCTAGCTCGGAATTAACTTTATTCTTTTCTTATGTTTATAAATGCTGATCATTTTCCTTCTATGGCACATCAATTCTCTCTCTAACATATACTTGTGACTATTAGGTATTTTTGTCGATTAAGCCCTTTTACTCGTTTTCACTAAAAACCGAGTAGCACAAGTTGTCTAACATAATTTAAAACCCCATATTCTATCATAAAACATCAAATACACAATTTCACCTATGGGTATTTTCAAATATAACCCTAGGTTGAATTATTGCTAGCATAAGCTTAATCGAGCTTCCGGGATTCCAAAACGTAAAGAACATTAAAAACGGGGCTTGAAATCACTTACTATGGAGCTTGGAAGCTTGAAACAAACCCTAGCTATGGAGAACCCGTGAATTTCGGCCTAATGAAGAAGATGGACAAAATTGGCTTTTATTTTGTTTTAATTCATTTTAATAACTAAATGACCAAATACCTTACTAAACTTTCCAAAATTCCTTCCATGTCCTAATTTTGTCATGAACTTAAATTGGTCAATTGCTATTTAAGACCTCCTCATTAATATTCCAAACAATTTCATACTAAAAACTTCTAGAATACAAGTTTTGCAACTTATTCGATTTAGTCCCTACTTTCAATTTAAGCACTTTAGGCATAGAATTTCATCACGAAATTTTCACACAATCATGCAATCATATCAGAAACATCAAAATCATTGTAAAATAATTATTTCTATCTCAGATTTGTGGTCACGAAACCACTATTCCGATTAACCCTAATTCAGGATATTACAACTCTCCCCCCTTTTAAGGATTTTCGTCCTCGAAAATCTTACCGGTAACAGGTGTGGGTATTGGTTTCTCATAGTTTCTTCAGGTTCCATGTAGTCTCTTCTACCCCATGCTTTGCCACAACACTTTTACAAGTGCAACACTTTTATTCTTAGTTGTTTGACTTCTTGAGCTAAAATCTTAATCGGTTCTTCTTCATAAGTCATATCCGGTCGTAGTTCAATTTCTGTCGATGAAATTATATGTGAAGGATCCGAACGATACCGACGTAACATAGATACGTGAACACATCATGAATCTTCTCTAATTTGGGTGGTAACGCTAGCCGATATGCTACCGGTCCAACTTTTCAATTATTTCATACGGTCCAATAAAACGCGGACTTAACTTGCCCTTTCGTCCAAATCTAAGGACTTTCTTCCATGGAGACACTTTCAAAAATACCTTATCACCAACTTGAAACTCCATTTCCTTTCGTTTCAATCCGCATAAGATTTCTGTCTATCTGAAGCAACTTTCAAACAATCTCGAATCACTTTCACCTTTTCTTGGTTTCTTTTATTAAATCAACTCCATAAATCTGATTTTCTTAAGTTCAGTCAATACAATGGCGTCCGACATTTACGACCATATAATGCTTCATAAGGTGCCATCTTCAAACTTGTCTGATAACTATTATTATAACAAATTCTACCAGCGGTAAATACTTTTCCCAACTACCTTGAAATTCCAATACACAACATCTGAGCATGTCTTCAAGAATCTGAATTACTCTCTCTAATTGTCCATCAGTTTGTGGATGAAGGCAGTGCTGAAATTTAACTTTGTACTTAATGCTTCTTGCAACTTTTGCCAAAACTGTGAGGTAAACCTCAATCTATATCCGAAATGATTGACAAAGGTATCCCATGAAGTCTAACAATCTCTCGGATTTACAATTCAGCCAACTTATTAAGAGAATAATCTGTACGTACCGGAATAAAATGAGCCGATTTAGTCAGTCTGTCAACTATTGCCCAGATGGCATTTTTCTTCCCTGGAGTTAACGGCAACCCTGATATAAAATCCCTAGTAATCTGATCCCATTTCCATTCAGGAACCATAATAGGCTGGAGTAATCCCGAAGGTACTTGGTTTCAGCTTTCACTTGTTGGCAAACTAAGCACTTTGATACAAACTCGGAAATATCTCTTTTCATTCCACTCCACCAGTACATTTTCTTCAAGTCATTATACATCTTCGTACTGCCCGGATGAATCGCTAAACACCATTATGTGCTTCATGCAAAATCTTTTGAATCAACTCATCATTTTTTGGTACACAAATCCAATTTTTAAACATCAAACAACCATCAGAACCGATTCTGAAATCTGATCCCGTATCAGCTTCACACTGTTTTCTTTTGGCTAGCAAATCTTGATCATTTTTTGAGCTTCAGAATCTCTTGTAAAAACATCGGTCTTGCTCTTAACTCTGCTAGAATCGAACCGTCATCTGAAATTTTCAACTGAGTGTTCATAACTCTCAAAGCAAACAACAACTTTCTGCTTAAAGCATCGGCAACCACATTCGCTTTCTTGGATGATAATCGATAACAAGCTCGTAATCTTTCAATAACTCCAACCATCTTTGCTGTCTCAAATTCAAGTCTTTTTGTGACATCAAGTATTTAAGACTTTTGTGATCGGTATATACTCGGCACTTTTCACCATACAAATAATGTCGCCAAATCTTCAAAGCAAATACCACCGCAGCCAATTCCAAATCGTGAGTAGGATAATTCTTCTCATGAGGTTTTAACTATCTCGAAACATAAGCCACCACTTTTCCTTCTTGCATGAGTACACACCCCAAACCATTTAGAGAAGCATCACTATACACCACAAATTCTTTACCTGATTCGGCTTGTATCAACACTGGTGCTTCAGTTAATAACTTTTTCAATTCTTCGAAACTCTGTTGACATTCTTCCGTCCATTCAAATTTAACATCCTTTCAGAGTAGTCTAGTCATAGGAGCAACAATTATAGAAAATCCATTTACGAACCGTCGATAATGCCCAGCTAGCCCCAAGAAACTTCTAACTTCAGTTACGTTTTTCGGTGGTTTCCAATCAACAATGGCTGAAATTTTACTAGGATCAACCCGTATACCATCAACTGAAACAATATGACCCAAAAATCCAACTTCCCGGAGCCAAAATTCACTTTTACCAAACTTAGCATACAGCTGCTTATCTCTCAAAGTTTGCAAAACTATCCTCAAATGCTCAGCATGCTCTGTCTCATCTTTTGAATAAATTAAAGTATCATCTATAAACACCACAACAAATCTGTCCAAGTATGGCCGAAATATGCAATTCATTAAATCCATAAACACAGCAGGAGCATTTGTCAACCCGAATGGCATAACTAAAAATTCATAATGACCGTACCTTGTTCTAAAAGCAGTTTTAGGCACATCTGACTCTTTTACTCGCAGCTGATAATACCCAGATCTCAAGTCAATCTTTGAAAACCATGTCGCTCCTTTTAGCTAATCAAACAAATCATCAATTCTCGGCAACGGATACTTGTTTTGATTGTCACCTTGTTTAACTGTCGATAATCAACACATAATCTCATAGAACCATCCTTCTTTTTCACAAATAACACGGGAGCACCCCAAGGTGAAAACTCGGTCTCACAAAGCCTTTATCAGTCAACTCTTGCAACTGCGACTTTAATTCTTTCAACTCTGTTGGTGCCATTCTATATGGAGCAATCGAGATCGGAGCTATTCCCGGTATTAAATCAATACCAAATTCTACTTCCCTGACTGGAGGCAAACCCGGCAATTCTTCTGGAAATACGTCCGCAAATTCACACACAACCGGCACTGATTCAACTTTCTTTTCAACTTTTTTTGTATTAATTACATACGCCAAATAAGCTTCATAACCCTTTCTCAAATATCTCTGAGCCGACATCGAAGAAATCATACTAGATAATGCCTCTGATTTGTCTGGCTCAACCCGCAGAATTTCACCACTTTCACACTTTAATTCTATAACCTTTTCTTTGCAATTTATTATAGCATCATGCAATGTCAACCAATCCATACCCAAAATAACATCAAATTCATCAAACGGCAACAACATCAAGTCGGCCGGAAAGTAATGACCTCGAATCATTAAAGGGCATTTCTTGCTTACTTTATCAACTATCACGCATTTGCCTAACGGGTTCGACACTCTAATCATAAATTCTGTGTTCTCAACAGGTATATTCATACTAGACACCAGTTTAATGCATACGTATGAATGAGTAGAACCAGGATCAATCAAAGCAATAACATTAATATCATAAAGAGAAAATGTACCAGTAATCACATCGGGTGAGGAAGCATCTTCACGTGCTTTAATAGCATAAGTTCTAGCCGGAGCTCTTCCGTCAGATCTAACTGCTGCATCTCTGGCTACATTCTTACTGCTTGTTTCACTTCCAGCTTTTCTCGGATACCTTCCCCTCGAGTTTGCACCACTAGCTTTTACACTCTGAAATTTTTCTTTCTCAGCTCTCTCTGGGCAGTCTCTAATAAAATGATCCGGAGAACCACATCGAAAACATTCATTTGCTCTGGATGGACCAAAATGATTTCTACCACACCGCTGGCACTCGGGTTTAACAAATCTCGAGTTCCCTACACTAGCTGCAGAAGTATTCTGAGATTTAGGACCCACATTCTGCTTCTTAAAATTTCCATATGATTGCCCAGCTGAAACTTGGGAACGAGGATTCATATTTCTTGACTTTCCGGGTTGCTGTGAAGGTGCCTTACTCATTGGCCTTTTCTTCCAATTTCATGTCTCAGCCTCTACCTTCCTCTTCTCTTTAAGTATTTCTTCAGCCTTACAAGCTCGATCAACTAGGACTACCATTTCTTTCAGTTCAAGGATCCCGACAAATACTTTAATGTCTTCGTTGAGCCCGTCTTCAAATCGTCGGCACATCTTGGCTTCTGTAGGAACATATTCCCTGGCATACTTACTCAATCAAACAAACTCTCTTTCATATTCTGAGACTGTCATATTACCTTGCTTCAGCTCAAGAAACTCTTTACATTTCTGATCAATAAATCTTTCACTAATATATTTCTTCCGAAACTCTTCTTGAAAGAATTCCCAGGTTACCCTCTCTTTTGGTACCACCAAAATCAAAGTCTTCCACCAATTATAGATTGAATCTCTCAACAAAGATGTAGCACATTTCAAACATTCTTCAGGTGTACAAGATAATTCATTAAATACCCGGATAGAATTTTCAAGCTAGAACTCTGCTTTCTCTGCATCATCATCAATATTTGCTCTAAATTCTTCAGCCCCTTGTTTACGAATTCTATCAATGGGGTTCTGTGAAATTTTATCATATCCACTCCTTGAGGCATTGGAGGCATAGGTTGAGGAATTGGTGGAGGTGGGGGAGGTCGTACATTTGGGTTCATACGAACGAACTCAGTGTACCATGCACTCATTATTTGGAGAAAGGTTTCCCGATCCCTTTCTCCTCCTCCCTGACCAACAGTAGGAGGTGGGTTTTCAGTCGGCGCTGCCCCTTCAGCTGGAGCTGGCGCATTACTCTCTACTTCATCTGCCACAGCTGGATCGGGATCCATTTACTATATAAAAATCATTTAAAAAGGTTACAAGTCGTCACACTATTACAATTCATACATATGGCATATATAGCAAAATTCGTACATACAACACGTAGTCCGAGAACCGACTAAACCTGATCTGATACCACTAAATGTAACGCCCCCACGCCCGATACCATCACCGGAGTCGAGCTTGAGGGGTTACCGAACATAATTTATCAATTTAAGAACTTCAAATCATTTGTTTCTACATTCACAGCTTTCTAGCTACTCGCGTCACAGTTACAAGAAAAATCATATATCAAGTTACAAAACTCGAAATCAAGATCCGTAAATTTTCCCCGAATCTAGACTCATATATCTATTTACTAATTTTTTCTATAATTTTTTATTGGGGTAATTAGTACAGTTTATTAATTAAAGTATCCCCTGTTTCAGGGTTTGACTACTCTGACCTATGTGTATTACGAATCAGATATATCTCTATAAAAAATTTCAATGACTATGAGGTTTGTTTCTATTAAAACTAGACTCAATAAAGAATCTGTAAATATAAATAAAAACTTCTAATTATTTTAGTAAAATTTATTATGAATTTTTAAAGTCAGAACAGGGGATCCAGAAATCACTCTGGTCCTGTTTCGCAAAAGTTTAAATATGTCATAAAACATAATTTATATTACTGTTTTGTTCAATCCATATGAAAATAGACTCATTAATATTCAATTTCATAACTTACTCGTCATTTAGTTCTATTTATAATATTTTTAGTGATTTTTCAAATTCATGTCATTGCTGCAGCAATATTCTGTTTTAAGGCAAGTTTCATCTTTCCATGAACTTTTATGAACTAGATAACCTGTTAAACTTCTATGATATCAAACATGATCTAAATTAGCCATCACCATGACTTATCAATATCAAAAATTTTCTCAACCAAACATGGCCATATCATAAAATTATTTACACAAAATAGGTATATTGCTATACATGCCATACTTAAGTAGTTGTACAAGCCATTTACCAAGATAAAAGTCCTTTGGATAGTGTGATCGAACTTTCGACCTGTCCCGATTTCTGAGCCGGCTTGTTCAAAACTACAGTGAATGAAAAGGAAGGAGTAAGCATAAATGCTTAGTAAGTTCATATGTGAATAACAAGTAACATAACAATACAAATATACCAAACAACTTTAGCATGGTACCACCAAAACATATATCACATCTTTAAACATCATTCATCATCTTACCACCTTATCGTTGTTGTATCTATTTTCAACCCGAGGGTTAAGAACATACCTGTCCAAAGTGTCCATTTCACAACACTTACCCAAAACGTCACTTATATCTTAAGTGCTCTTCCATTAAACTAGAAATTTCACCCGTTGAACACATCGGAATATAACTCGGATACATGGATAATTTGCACATAAGTGCCACATATGTAATCAAGAAATCATGTAACCCGCCCCTAAGTGAACTCGGACTCAACTCAATGAACTTGGGCGTTCGCATCCATAAATGAACTCGGACTCAACTCAACGAGTTCGGATGCCTAGTTACATCTCACGAACTCGGACTCAACTCAACGAGTTCGGACATTTGCATTCATAAGTGAACTCGGACTCAACTCAACGAGTTCGGATGCTCAACCATCCTAGTGACATGTCACTTGTATACTAATTTATTCCTAAGGTTCAAACGGGATTTTTCCCTCGATCTCACATTTGCCGTCTTCCATGGAATATCGGAACTGATACTCAGTAGCAATTCATATTTATCAAGTAGTAAACATAATTTGCATATTACTCAACATTAACCACAAAGCATAATATTTCACGATTAAAAATTAGCATATCATATAATTAACATTAATAACTTAAAAAATAACATTTATGCTACATTATTTACACAAGAACTTATCTTGGTACCAAAATATAAAGATTTTGCAATTTAGTCCACAATCTTTTCTTTTCCTCGATCACAACTTGAATCTCGTTTTTCTTGATCTATAATACCAAATTAATCTTATTTAATACATACATTTATCAAAACAGCATTTAATACGAACTTTAAAAAAATTACACTTTTGCCTCTAAACTTTTACATAATTACACTTTTGCCCCTAGGCTCGGGAATTAAACTTTATTCCTTAATCTTATGTGTTATAACATGCTGATCACTTTTCCCTTCTATGGCAACATCAAATTCTCTCTCTAACATATACTTGTGACTATTAGGTATTTTTGCCGATTAAGCCCTTTTACTCGTTTTCACTAAAAACCGAGTAGCACAAGTTGTCTAACATAATTTAAAACCCCATATTCTATCATAAAACATCAAAATACACAAATTTCACCTATGGGTATTTTTCCAAATATAAACCCTAGGTTGAATTATTGCTAGCATAAGCTTAATCAAGCTTCTGGGATTCCAAAAACGTAAAGAACATTAAAAACGGGGCTTGGAATCACTTACTATGGAGCTTGGAAGCTTGAAACAAACCCTAGCTATGGAGAACCCTTGAAATTTCGGCCTAATGAAGAAGATGGACAAAAATTGGCTTTTAATTTTGTTTTTAATCCATTTTAATAACTAAATGACCAAAATACCCTTACTACTAAACTTTCCAAAAATTCCTTCCATGTCCTAATTTTGTCCATGAACTTAAAATTGGTCAAATTGCTATTTAATACCTCCTCATTAATATTCCAAAACAATTTCATACTAAAAACTTCTAGAATGCAAGTTTTGCAACTTATTCGATTTAGTCCCTACTTTCAATTTAAGCACTTTAGGCATAGAATTTCATCACGAAATTTTCACACAATCATGCAATCATATCATAAACATCAAAATCATTGTAAAATAATTATTTCTATCTCAGATTTGTGGTCACGAAACCACTATTCTGATTAAGCCCTAATTCAGGATATTACATATGCTTCTTATGTACCTATTCATCATTTGGTATACCTAACACACTATCACCTATTCACAGTGTAACAAAATGAACTAATTAGTGTAATATTAAACAAGCTAGAAACAATTATTATCGAGTTAAATTTATAGTTCAAACTAGAGTCCTATTACATGCTCATAACAAATCACTTGTATTGCTACAAGCTCGACCACAAACAAACACACAAAACAAAAATTAATGAAAACTAATAAAACATAAAAATTTGAAAAATTTCTATGTTACCCCCAACTTTATTTGGCAGATTTTCCCTAATGTACACTTAATAGATAAAAGAAGAGACTACCCGGTTTGAGTATTGATGTTCCTTGAATATGGTCAGGTTGTCCTCCCCATGCTGCAATGCCTCATATCGTACAGGGCTCCTACAGAGAAATTAGCTAACAGAAAAACTAAAGCAAAAATAAATAAAGTTCAAAAAAAATAAAACTCATCCTAAAATAAAAATAAAAGTCTCAAATAAAAATAAAAAATTAAATAACAGTTCAAAATTTTTTAATTAGAATTGAATTGTGGCCAATTCTCTTTAATCATCGGGTCCTTTCCTTGACCGGTGTCTAATGTTGCGACCCTCGCACCAGTAGAATTAGTTGGGGTGGTATGGCTTAAAGTGTGAATCTGGACTCCTCCAATGGATGGTTTTTTTGGTTGGATCACTTCATCGAAGTCCTCATCATGGTTCATCTCTTCTTCTTCTTCCTCGTTGCCGTCTTCTTCTTCTTCCTCCCATTCCTCTTTATTGGCTTACTTTGAAAAATTGCATGCATAGGTATCGATTTGGTAGTGGCTCAGGCACTAGGATAACAAAACTTTGAGTATATTCAATACCCAACGGTGTCATTGATTGCATCCACCGAATGACCCACTCCATGTTCGTCATCTTACTCGGTCCTTCGCTTATTTGGCTCTTCTTCTTACTCTTCCTCTTTAGTGATGGTGGAACATCCATCTTTTGCTTTTGGAGTATGTTCTAATTATGGATGCGTTTCGTTTTTAAGCTCAACATACTAAGTGTAAATGGAGTTCCTGAGAATGCTCTTTGTCGGCTTAACAAATTGATGCATTGTAAAAATTGGGACTTTTGTTTTCTTCCACAATGCAGTCACTAGGTGTGGGAAAAATATCTCGACCTTCTTACAAGATACTTGTGGATCAAAAGTCCCAACGTTAATCCACTTATTGATGCACATATGTCAATGTTGCAAGATATAATAATGTATAACAACTCAAAATGCATTAACGTTAGCTACATTCAAGGCTGGTGAGATTTGAGTGCAGATAAACTGCATCCATATTTGGCAACTAGGAACACGATTTCCTAATTGAAGAATAACGGGATGTTGGTGCTCGGTTGGAATTTCCAAACGCCTCTCTCCTCAGTTAAGTAAATAATAATTTCATCCACATCTATATTTCTGAAGTAATCAATATCTCAGGTGTCGAAAGCATCAGAGACATTGAAGTAATCAATATCTCAGGTGTCGAAAGCATCAGAGACATAGTATGGCGCATTGTAAAAGTTACAAATCTCTTGGGGAGTATAGAGGACCTCTTTTCCTCGGATGGTCACATGAGTGTGCATGTTGTGTTGGGATTTATTCTTTTCAAGCTCTTTTAGCAATGTAAAAAACTTGTACACCACCTAGTCAATTGCCAACTCTTTTGGTGTGAGACAAAAGTCGATCCAATGTTTAGCCCGAATCAAATCCCAAATTGTTTTCATTCGAGTCGAATGGTAGGTCGAACCAGCATCTTTGAATAAAAGTTTTACCTTTGAGTTCCAAGAAGTATTTTTTGACTTCTTGGCTCGAGAATTGGGTAGAATCGAATTCCCACAATTGGCCTAGTTGCGTAGTGCAATGAACTTTTTTTGGGGCCATTTGAATGCAATGTATATAAATATAATTCTAGGAACAATTAATAAAATGAAATAAAAATAAATAAATCAAGAAAATGAAGAACGTTTCACTAAGATTACTGGATGACATGGTGACTGTCAATGAAATAGAGTAGCGAAAGAGTGGTAGCAATGGCATGATAGAATAGAATAGAACTCACGAGAAACGGTGAAATCCAATGTGGAGAGGAGCGGGAAAGGTTCGGTTGTCTCTAAGAGGGTTTAGGGGATGTTTATAATGTGTTTAGAGTGAAAAAATTAGGTTTAAAATGAGTTTTGGTATTTATAGGGCTGTACAGGTCATGGAAAAAATGGGTCTAAATTGTAGACCCAACATCGGTGTCACGACATTGTACTTCGAATTCTCTATGTTTTTCATTTGAAGTTTCGCATGACGAGATTGACACACAGTGTCGTGACATGGGCCCAAACTTTCAAATTATTTTTTGTTTGAAATACCATGTCACGACACTGAGGTTTGATGTCGTGACACAGGATGGAATTTGAAAGGTTTTTAGGTTCAAAGTGTAGTGTGGTGACATGGATATGTTGTGTCGTGACCCCGCTCTAATTTTAAAAATCCTAGGAGCTTCTAAGTTTAGTGTCGCAACAATAAGGTTCGATTTCATGACACCACCTTTATTTTCTCCATTTTTGAGCTTTTGGGTGTGTCGGTCCCTCTGTTTCACTCCTAATTCTAAATAGGTCCCTCAGAGGCTCACTTTAGCTGCCTAAGGCCTTAATCATACTCTAATTAAATGTTTCTAACCTAATTAAAATCCAAAATAAAAATTCAAAAGTTCAAATGAACAATATTTTACAACAATTATTCAAAAATTCTTGATGACATTAAGTATGGCTATCATATGCATTCCATGCATTGTAATTTTGCTTCTTTAGTGACCGTCTTAGCTTGTCCAACATGTGTCCTTCCATCTGGGGTCTTTCCACTTGTCGCGCTACCTCAATCCATGTTTTCCTACACACATTAAACTCGACCTGTACCTTTGACCAAGGTTGTTAGGGATGCTAAAAGAAATTACGTAACGATTGTCCTCTACTTTATTTTCATATTCCGTATTTTGGGAAGCTTTGCCACATTTGAATACTTCTATCTTGCCATCGATCTTCATTATTAGCTCATTTTTTTCAAGATCAATGGTCGATCTAGACATAGCCAAAAATGGTCGACCCAACAAAACTGGAATATCTTGGCCCTCCTCGAAGTCTAGAATGAAAAAATCAACGGGGATTATAAAACCCCTAACCATAACCAATACATCTTCAAGTTCAAATTTGGAGTGTATGAGAGACCTATCGGCTAATTGTTAGGTAATTATTGTATTTTTCAGCTCCCCTAATCTAAGTTTTAAGTATGTGGATTAGGGCATCAAATTTATGCTGGCCCCTAAGTCACAAAGGGCTTTACTAAAATGTTTTCTCCCTATTTCCATGAATTGTAAAATTTCCCGAATCTTCTAGTTTTGGGTTATTTTTCAAGCAATTATGGCACTACAAGAGGCGTCAATTTTAATTTGCTCACATTTCTTTAATTTCTTATACCTAGAAATTATTTATTTTAGGTATTTGACATATTTTGATATCTTGTATTAGAATTAAATTACTCGAATCCTTATTTAAATAAAATACAATGTTAAAATAAAATAAAAGTAAAATCCATATAGGACTACACTTCTTTTATTTTATTTTAGAATAAGGTTTTATAAACCTTATAACAACCCATTTTTAGGTCAAATCAGAACAGTGGTTTTGGAACCACTTAACCGAGTCAAAATATTTATTTTATTATTTTATTAAGTTTACAACATGATAGAATGATAGTATAAAAATTTTGTTAAGAAATTTTACCGTTTAAATGATTAATTCGGTAAAAAGGACTAAATCGCGTAATGTGTAAAAGTTGAGTACTATTATTTAAAGGTGTTAAATAGCTATGGTTTATTAATATAGAAGTCCTTATTATGTTATTTGACCATTTTAAAGGTGAGTGGACAATTATATCCATAGCTTTTATGTTATATGTTAATGTTTTAATAAGGTTAAAATAGTAAAATACATATTATGTTAATTAAAATTAAACCAAACATGAAATTAGTTCATTTCATGTTTATTGTTGTCGAAATTCATAAGAAAAGAAAAGAAGAAGAAGAAATTTTAAGGTTCGGCACTTATTTTGATTAATCAAGGTATGTAATTTGCTTAGTTTTTGATAATTTCTACGTTTTTGTGATCGTTGCTTGATATTCTATAAAGCCCATTCTTAAATTTCTATTTTTGATGATGATTTTGAGTTATGCTATTCTTGATTTTGTAATTTTTGTGAAGTTAGTTGATGGAAAATGAAAGATATGTTTTGGATTAGTATATTTTATCTTTGAATTTTTGATGAAATTGAGTAAAATAGACTAAATTGTGAAAATAAGTTTTTGAGAGACTAAAATGTGAAATAAATGAAATATGTGGACTTGTATGAGGTATGTGAAAATTCGTCTAAGCATATGTTTAAAGAAATTTGGTGTATTTTGTAATTTTATGAATTAGGGACTAAATTAATGTGAAAATGTGAGGGCTAGTTTGTAAAGTACCTTAATCACATGTTTTTGGATTTAATTAAATCAATGTGAAAGTGAATATGTTGAATTTGATAATATATAGACCAAGATAAGCTGAGTTCAGGTTTAGATCGGGAGAAGGAAAAGATTAATGAGTAGCCGTTAGCTGATATCCAAGCAACTCGAGGTAAGTTTGTATAATTAGAATCGAACTTTAAATTAATTGCATGTATTTGAAACGAATGTATATAGATTGAATATATGTAATTAATGAAATTTGAATGCCTATATTAATGTTTACCATGAAATACCGAGTCTCATTTGAACCGTAGAAAGTCGTAGGATACAAGTGGCATGTCACTAGGGTTACCATTTGGTCTTGCTCTGGCATTTGTTGCAGACTCACCACAGCTCGTATGAGCTTACCATTTCAGCTCTAATAAGCTTACCGTTCAGCTCTTCGGAGCTTACCGTTTATCAACTCAGGAGGTGCTTACCGATCATGGCTTGAAAGGGGCGAAAATGATGATAAATTGATGGATTACCAATTTATACACTTAGTGTGCATCACCTGAGTACCCCTCGATATTTTCGTAGGTTCAATAGGTATTATATAGATATGATTTGAAAAATAGTATATGATACATAAGTTACATGATTTTCATGGATTATAAGTTACATACATGGATTTTATGTTATATAGATACAAGAATTATGTGGATGGCACTATAAATGAGATATAGATATATAATTTGTATTGATGCAATGATACTTGGTTACATGATATGTTAGATAAATTTGATGAATATATGAATGTTAGATAACTAACTTGTGAATGGTGATGTGAATAGGCCTTTCGAGCAAATGGTTTGGATTTTAATTTCTTAAAATACTTATTGTCATTTGGTAAGTTTAATTCTATATTATACCTGCTTACTAAGCTTAATGCTTACTCCATTTATTTTTTCGTGTTTTATAGATTCAGAAGCTTGCTCAATTTAGATAAAGTCGGAGATTACTATCACACTATCCAGGCGACTTTTTGGTATCTTTGAAACTCATGGAAGATATGTAAATATGGCATGTATAAGCTAGTTTATAGGTTGTGAAGTGTGACGGTCTTATGTTAATGATTTTGATGTGAATTTGGTATATAAGCAAGCTATGTGATATGGCTTGAAGTAGTAATGGTTACTTTGATTCTATATATGTGTGATTCCACATGATATGTTTTGCGCTTATAAATGATGGAATAGATGATACAAATGTTGTTTTGAAATGTGGTTTATACATACTTGGTTCATGGATGGAAAATTGGTATATTTGAATGATATAAAATGACGTATGTGTGTATAAATAGTTAGTAATGACATGATATAGTAAGTTAATATGAATTGTTTGGCATGCCTTTTTATGATATTGAATTGGTTGAGATTTGGAGCATGTTTGGAATTGGTTATATTTTATATATGAAATTGTTATAGATTGATTACAAATTGGGCTGTGAATTGTGGTTATGTACGCTTGTGATATTAGGGTGGCATTATGGCTTTGCAAATAGCCTATTTTTGTCCACACGGGTAGAGACACGGGCGTGTGTCTCAACCGTGTTGCTCGAAGGCCATTTTGAAATGAGCCTGAGCAGGCTACACGGTCAATCACACACGGGCGTGTGCTATGCCGTGTCGCCAAGTCAGTTTCGAGCACGGGTTAGTCACACGGGCATGTGACTGGCCGTGTGGCTAAGTCAGTAGCCTCCTAAATTTTCACACGGTCAGGCACACAGGCGTGTCATGTGGCCATGTGGACAAGTCAGTATGTATGCCCTATTTTGCCATGGCCTAGACACATGAGCATGTCTAATGTCGTATGAAGCACACAGCCTGTTCACACGGGCGTGTGATAATTAAAAGTTGAAAATTTTCTAAGTTTCTGAAGTTTGTAATATGTTACGATTTAGTCCCGAATGTATGATTAATGTTTGATATGTATGATTTAAGTACATAATGGATGTGAATGAATGTTATTGATTGAATTATGATGTTTCTGGATAAATAATTGTTCTGAATTGAATTACAAGTCTGGTAATACCTCTTAACCTATTCCGGTGACGGTTACGGGTTAGGGGTGTTACAAACCTTATTAAACCCCATCTATTTTATATTGATTAGAATAAGGTGTTTCAATCTTACTAGAATATGGCTTTACAAGCCTATAAATAGACATAGTCTATTCCTCTTGTAATAATTCGAATTCGACATAGTGAATTTTCTTCTCCTCTACCTGTGTTTTTTTTCTCAAAAGGGTTTCCACGTAAAATCTATGTGTTCTTTATTTTATTTTATTTTTATTTTATTTTCAAAAATTGGTATCCGAGCTTTCGGGTAGTTCATCTCGATCACGGTAATGGCTTCTTTGAAGTATGAAATTCTGTTGTTAGATCGCAACACCATATTTGCGTTGTGGTAGATTATGATGTAAGTAGTTCTTGCGCAGATCCATTTGGAAGATCCCCTTCTAGGGATAGAAAAGATGCCTTCAACATTAACAGATGAAGAGAAGAAGCGTAAGGATTAAAAGGCATTAACACAATTACATATGCATTTGCCCAACAAAATTTTGCAAGATGTGATGAAGGATAAGACCGCCGCTAAATTATGGAAGAGGCTGGAACAAATATGTATGTCGAAAACTCTAACAAGCAAGTTGTATATGAAGCAACGTCTTTATGCTCATCGTTTGGAGAAAGGTGCGTCTGTACATGAACACTTAATAGTGTTTAAAGAAATTCTCTCAAACTTGGAGGCCATGGAGGTTCAGTATAATAAGGAAGATCTAGGGTTGGTTCTACTTTGTTAGTTGCCCCTGTCTTATTCAACCTTTAGAGACACGATTTTATACAGCCATGAGTCTCTCACAGTTGATGAGGTTTATGATTCTTTGACCTCGTATGATAATATGAAGCATCTTGTGGTTAAACCCGACTCTCAAGGAGAGGGTCTCATTGTTCGTGGGAGACAAGATTAAAATGCTGATAATGATCATGGAAGGACACAGTAACAGAATCCTCGCGGTAAATCTAAGGGTAGATCAAAGTCTTCAAACAGAGGTAAAACTTGTAACTTCTGCAAGAAGAAAGAGCACATTAAATCTGAGTGCTATAAGCTACAGAACAAGATTCAAAGGGAGGCTGCGAATCAAAAGGGAAAACAAAAAAAAAATTCAGTGAACCTAATGTTGTAGAAGACTAAGTGATAGTGAACTTCTAGTCATTTCTGTCAACAATTCTAAAGTGAGTGAGGAGTGGATACTTGATTCAAGCTGCACCTTCCACATGAGTCCCAATCGAGATTGGTTTACAACTTACGAAATAGTGTCTGAAGGTGTTATTTTGATGGGAAATGATGCTTCATGTAAAATTGTAGGTGTTGGAACAATTAAAGTTAAGATGTTTGATGGAGTTTTCAGAACACTTAGTGACGTACGACGTGTTCCAGAATTGAAGAGAAATTTAATTTCGTTAAGTACTCTTGATTCAAAAGGGTACAGATACACAGCTGAAAATGGAGTTTTAAAAATTTCCAAAGGTTCCCTTGTTGTGATGAAAGGGCAGAGAAAGACTACCAAGTTATATGTTTCGCAGGGTTCTACTATTACTGGTGATGTAGCTGTCACTTCCTCTTCCTTGTCAAATGATGATATTACTAAACTTTGGCATATGCGCCTAGGGCATATGAATGCGAATGGCATGGCAGAATTGAGCAAAAGAGGACTTCTTGATGGGCAAGGAATTTAAAAACTAAATTTCTATGAGCATGTGTTTTTAGGAAGCAAAAGAGAGTTCGATTCACCGGAGGAATCCATAACACGAAGGGAACAATGGAGTATATTGATTCTGATCTATGGGGGCCATCCAGAGTGCCTTCGAGAGGTGGAGCTAATTATATGCTAACTTTTATTGATGATTTGTCCAGAAAAGTTTGGGCATTCTTCCTGAAGCCAAAAATTGATGTGTTTTCTGGATTTAAGTCTTGGAAAATTATGATTGAAAAATAGACAGGAAAACAAATAAAATACCTCCGCACAGACAATGGCTTAGAGTTCTGTTCTGATGAGTTTAATAGACTGTGCAAGTCAGAAGGGATCGTGAGGCACTTGACAGTTCGTCATACTCCACAGCAAAATGGTGTTGCAGAACAAATGAACAGAATGATCATGAAGAAGGTTTGATGCATGTTGTCAAATGGCAACTTACCAAAGTCGTTTTGGGTAGAAGCAGCCTTTACTGCATGTTTTTTGATCAACTGATCTCCATCCGTTGCCATTGAGAAAAAGACTCCAGAAGAGGTATGGTCTGGTAATCCTACTAATTATTCTGGCTTAAAGATCCTTGGATGTCCTGCGTATGCTCATGTTGATAATGGAAAATTGGAACCGAGATCCATTAAATGTGTTTTTCTTGGTTATAAAGCTGGTGTAGAAGAGTATAACTTATGGTGTCCTAAAAATAGAAAATTTGTGATTAGCAGAGATGTCATTTTCGATGAAGTTACTATGCTACCTAACTTATCTCTTAAAGACTCTTCCAATAAAGAAAATCAAAAGTAGGTGGAGCATCAGATTAATACAGAGTCAACTCCTCAAGTCAGCACAAAAATTGAGAATAGAATTGCTTCTTCACCACAATTCTCTATTTCCAAAAATAGAACTAAAAGAGAAATTAAACCTCTAAAGAAGTATGCCGAGGCTCATCTAGTTACTTATGCTTTAAATGTCGCTGAAGATATTGATATAAATCGAGAGCCATCTAATTATTCTGAGGCAATTAGCTGTAAAGACTCAAAAAAGTGGATGTTTGCTATGCAAAAGGAGATGGAATCACTCCACAAAAACAGAACATGGGATCTTGTGAAATTTCCTAAAGGTAAAAAGGTTATTCATTGTAAATGGGTGTTTAAAAAGAAAGAAGGGACTCCAGGAGTTGAAAAACCCAGATATAAAGCAAGGCTTGTTGCAAAGGGTTACAGTCAAATTCCAGAAGTGGACTTCACAGATGTGTTCTCCCCAGTTGTGAAGCATAGTTCGATTCGAACTTTGCTTTGTATTGTGGCCATGCATGATTTGGAGTTTGAGCAGTTAGATGTAAAAACAACATTTTTGCATGGAAAACTTGAGGAGGACATTTACATATAACAACAAGGGTGTAACACCCCGTAACCGAGACCGTCGCTAGAGTCGAACACGAGTTGTTAACGGACTTAATTCATTACTTAAACAGCTCAAACAATTTATTTTTAAAATTTCCAGTCAAGCTAGCAATTTGCGTCACAGTCGCTTAAAAATTCATATCTCGATTTCCAAAACTCGAAATCCAATTCTATAAATTTTACCTGAGACTAGACTCATATATCTATTTACTAATTTTTTTATAAAATTTTTTGTGAAGCCAATTAGTACATTTTATTAGTTAAAGTCTCCCCTGTTTCAGGGTTCGACTACTCTGACCTCTGTATATTACGAATCAGATATCTCTCTGTATAGAATTTCAATGACTATGAAGTTTGTTTCTCTTAAAACTAAACTCAATAAGTAATATGTAAATATAAATAATGACTTCTAATTATATTTGTACAATTTTTTGTGAATTTCCAAAGTCAGAACAGGGGATCCAGAAATCGCTCTGGCCCTGTTTCACAAAAATTTAAATATCTCATAAAATATATCTCATTTACCTATTTTGCTTTTTCCATTTGAAAATATATATAATAATCTTTGATTTCATAACTTATTCGTCATTTAATTCCATTTCTACTATTTTTAGTGATTTTTCAAATTCACATCACTGCTACTGTCTGATTGTGCTAATTTCACCTTTTTCATAATTTCCATGGAATAACTAGCATTTAGGCATACATAACACCAAACATGTCTTTGATTAGCCATTCCAACAGCTAATCATTATCAAGCATTTCCATACCAATCATTAGCCATATCATAAGATCATACACACAAAATGGCTACGATGCTATACATGCCATACTCAAAATGAAACGTCTAGCTCTACCAAAATAATCCTCGTGATAGTGTGCCCGGACCTCCGACGTACTTTACAATCCCCTAGTTAGCTTGACAAAACTATAAAAGAAGGAAAATAAAGGGGGTAAGCATTAAGCTTAGTAAGTTTGCATGCAAATAAATAACAACATTCATAAGAACTTTCTTACTACTTGGCATGATACTACATAATGCAACTTCATTAATTGTCATAGACATATTTTAAACTTCTTCACTTACTCACTTACTTAAATACTTACTTACTTAATCAAATTTATTAATACAGTTTACTTACCTTTTTCCTTATCAAGCATACATGAACATTATGTACTTACCTTTACTTTTCTAGCATGAACTTGTCTTATCTTTTTAGTATAACTCATCTTACCTTACCTTACCTTACCTTGATATTCTCTTTAAATTTTCCCGTTGAACCACTTGGAATACTAAGGATACACGGGTACCTTACCATTTCCATGACTTGTCATGGTCTTACGTGGTATCCTTTTGAAACTTACCATTGCCATGTCTTGACATGGTCTTATATGGTAGCCTTGCCTTATGAACTCACCAATGCCATGCCTTGGCATGGTCTTACATGGGACCTTTGCCTTATAGTAACTTATCAATGCCATGTCTTGACATGGTCTTAAATGATTTCCTTGCCTTAGAAACCTTACCAATTGCCATGCCTTGGCATGGTCTTACACGGTATCCTTAAACCCTAATGTCATGACATTTGTATCCTACACATTCCTAAGGTTCAATCGGGACTTTCTGAAATTACTTCTCTGTCAATTCATGCTTGACTCTTCTTTGAATAATTTCATAAAATAAATATACACATGCTGGAAATTAACAAAATTAACATAAAATAATAGAATATTGCATTTATTTACCGCAAACTTACCTCGAAACAAAATACGATCAACTATATCAATTTAGTCCACTATCTTTTTCTTTCCCCGTTCTAACTCCGGATTTTGTTCTTCTTGATCTATAATAAAAATTTTAGCTTATTTAATACTCACATTTATTAAAACAGTCCTTGACCCAAACTTTGGAAAAATTACATTTTTGCCCCTAAACTTTCACATATTTGCACTTTTTCCCCAAGGCTCGTAAATTAAACTTCATCCTATTTCTTATGTTTTATGACATGCTGATCATTTTTCCCTTCTATGACAACATCAAATTCACACTCTAACATGTACTTATGACTATTAGGTATTTTTACCGATTAAGCCCTTTTACTCGTTTTCACTTAAAACCGAGTAGCACAAGTTGTCTAACATAATTTAAAACCTCATATTCTATCATAAAACACCAAAATACACAAATTTCACATATGGGTATTTTTCCAAATATGAACCCTAGGTTGAATTATTGCTAGAATAAGCTTAATCAAGTTATCACGACTCCAAAAACGTAAAGATCATTAAAAACGGGGCTTGGAATCACTTACTATGGAGCTTGAAAGCTTGAAACAAACCCTAGCTATGGAGAACCCTTGAAATTTCATCCTAATGAAGAAGATGGACAAAAATTGGCCTTTAATTTTGTTTTTAATTCATTTTAATAACTAAATGACCAAAATACCCTTACTACTAAACTTTCCAAAAATTCCATCCATGTCCAATTTTTGTCCATAGACTTAGAAATTGGTCATATTGCTATTTAATACCTCCTCATTAATATTCCAACGCAATTTCATACTAAAAACTTCTAGAATGCAAGTTTTGCAAATTATTCGATTTAGTCCCTAACCTCAACTTAAACACTTTATGCATAGAATTTCATCACGAAATTTTCACACAATCATGCAATCATATCATGAACTTCAAAATAATAATAAAATAAATTTTTCTACCTCATATTTGTGGTTTCGCAACCACTGTTCCGTTTAGGCCCTATTTCGGGATGTTACATTTCTCCCCCCTTTAGGGATTTTCGTCCCCGAAAATCTTCCTGTGAAGAGATTTGGGGTACTATTTTAGTATAGCCTCTTCGGGCTCCCATGTAGCCTTGTCTACCCCATGTCTATTCCATAGTACTTTCACAGGTGCAATACTTTTGTTCCTTAATTGCTTTACCTCTCGAGCTAGAATCTTTATCGCACCGTAAGTCATGTCTGGCTGAATCTCAACCTCTGTCTGAGAAATCACATGTGATGGATTTGAACGATAACGATGTAGCATAGACACATGAAATACATTATGAATCTTCTCTAACTTAATCGGCAAAGCTAACCGATATGCTAATGGCCCGACTCTCTCAATCACTTCAAACGGTCCAATAAAACGTGGACTTAGTTTGCCTTTCTTGCCAAATCTGAGAACTTTCTTCCACGGGGATACTTTCAAAAAAACTTTGTCACCAACTTGATACTCAATCTCTTTTCTCTTCAAATCTGCATACGACTTTTGTCTGTCTGAAGCTGCTTTCAAGCAATCTCTGATGATTTTTACTTTCTCTTCTGTTTCCTTAACTAGATCAACCCCGTACATCTGATTTTCCTTAAGCTCTGTCCAATACAAAGGTGTGCGACATTTACGTCCATACAAAGCTTCATAAGGTGCCATCTTCAAACTCGACTGATAACTATTATTGTAGGCAAACTCTACTAATGGTAAATATTTTTCCCAACTGCCTTGAAATTCTAGTACAAAGCATCTAAGCATATCTTCAAGTACCTGAATAACTCTCTCTAACTGACCGTCAGTTTGAGGATGGAAAGCTGTACTAAAACTCAACTTTGTGCCCAAAGCCTCCTGTAATTTCTTCCAAAACCGTGAAGTAAATCTTGCATCTCTGTCTGAAATGATCGATAATGGTACCCCGTGTAGTCTGACTATCTCAAAATATACAATTCGGCCAACTTGTCAAGTGAATAATCCATACGAATTGGAATAAAATGAGCAACTTCGTTAACTTATCAATCACAACCCATATTGCATCTTTCTTTCTTGGTGTCAACGGCAGTCCTGTCACAAAATCTATAGTAACTCGATCCCATTTCCACTCAGGGACTAGCACAGGCTGCAATAAACCTAAAGGTACCTGATGTTCGGCCTTTACCTGCTAACAGATCAAGCATCTAGAAACAAACTCTGAAATGTCCCTTTTTATTCCTACCCACCAATACATTTTCTTCGAATCATTATACATCTTTGTACTACCTGGATGAATAGACAAAGAACTACTATGTGCTTCCTGTAAGATCTTTCGAATAAGGTCATCATTCTTCGGTACACATACCCTGTCTCGGAACATCAAACAACCGTCAGAACTGATCTAAAAATTTGACTCTATATCCGACCCACACTGATCTCTTTTGGCTAACAACTCACTGTCATTTTTCTGAGCTTCACAAATTTCTTCAAGAAACATCGGTTTAGCTCTCAACTCAGCTAAGATAAAACCATCATCTGATAAGGCTATACTAGTATTCAAAGCTCTTAATGCAAATAAAGATTTCCTACTCAAAGCATCAGCAACAACGTTTGCCTTACCTGGGTGATAATCGATCACTAGCTCATAATCTTTAATCAACTCTAACCATCTTCTTTGCCTCAAATTCAAATCTTTTTGAGTCATCAAATATTTCAAACTTTTGTGATCAGTGAATATGTGGCACTTCTCACCGTACAAATGATGTCTCCAAATCTTCAGCGCAAAAACAATGGCAGCTAGCTCTAAATCATGTGTCGGATAGTTCTTCTCATGTGGCTTTAGCTGTCTAGAGGCATAAGCAATTACCTTCCCTTCCTGCATAAGTACACAACCAAGTCCATTCATGGACGCATCACTGTAATCACAAACTCCTTACCTGGTTCTGGTTGTACTAAAACAGGAGCTGTAGTCAACAATGCTTTTAACCTGTCAAAACTCTGTTGACACTTCTTGGTCCATTCAAACTTGACATCCTTTCGCAGCAATCTTGTCAGTAGGGTAGCTATCATGGAAAATCCCTCTACAAATTGCCTATAATATCTTGCAAGACCAAGAAAACTTCTAACTTCTGATACATTTCTAGGAGACTTCCAATCAACAATGGCTAAAATCTTGCTCGGATCAACCTTAATACCTTCACCTGAGACAATATGTCCAAGAAAACCAACTTCTCGTAACCAGAACTCAGTTTTGCTGAACTTGGCATACAACTGATTATCTCTCAGAATCTGTAAAATTGTTCTCAAATGCTCTGCATACTCAGTCTCATCATGAGAATAAATCAAGATATCATCAATGAACACAACTACAAACTTATCCAAGTACGGTCTGAAAATTCGATTCATTAAGTCCATGAAAATGGCAGGAGCATTAGTCAAGCCAAATGGCATCACAAGGAACTCATAATGACCATACCTAGCCCTGAAAGCAGTCTTCAGGACATCTGACTCTTTAACTCGCAACTGATAGTATCCGGATCTCAAATCTATCTTGGAGAACATAGTAGCTCCCTTCAATTGATCAAATAGATCATCAATTCTAGGCAATGGATACTTGTTCTTTACTGTTACCTTGTTAAGTTGCCGATAATCTATGCACAATCTCATCGATCCGTCTTTCTTTTACACAAATAGCACTAGTACACCCCATGGTAAACTACTGGGTCTTACAAAGCCTTTATATGTTAATTTCTGCAACTGAGCTTTCAATTCTTTCAATTCCAACGGATCCATTCTATAAGGGGTAATAGAAATGGGCATGGTACCTGGAATCAACTCAATACCAAACTCAACTTCTCTAACAGGAGGCAAACCTGGTAGTTCTTCTGGAAACACATCGGGAAACTCACATACCACAGGCACTGATTCAATTTTCAATTTTGGATCTTTAGTGTTCAACACAAAAGCAAGATAAGCTTCATACCCTTTTCTCAAACATTTCTGAGCAGACATAACAGAAATTATGGGAAATAAACTATCTGACTCTTCTGAATTAACCCGAAGAATTTCACCATTTTCACACTTCAACTCAATGAATTTCTTTCCACAATTCACTATCACATCATGTGTAGTCAACCAATCCATACCAAGAATCACATCAAACTCATCAAATGGAAATAGCATGAGATCGGCCGGAAAATAGTAGCCTCTAATCATCAAAGGACAATTTCTACATACTTTATCTACTAATACATGCTTGCCTAATGGATTCGATACTTTAATCACAAATTCTGTAGATTCTATTGGCATACTTATACTAGGCATCAATTTCTTACAAACATATGAATGAGTTGAACCCGGATCAATCAAAGCAATGACATTAATATCATGTAGAGAAAATGTACCCGTAATCACATCGGGGAAGGATGCCTCTTCGCGTGCACGAATAGTATAGGTCCTTGCAGGGGCTCTAACATCTGGTCTCACAGCCGAATCTCTTGAGGTACCTCTGTTACTTGCCCCTACTCCCGGTTGCCTCGGTGATCTGCCTTTAGTAGGAGCATTTCTGGATCTAGCACTCTGTGTTATCTCTCGATTAGCCACCTCTGGACATTCTCGTACAAAATAATCTAGAGCACCGCATTTATAACAAATATTTTCGCCTTCCCGACAAGGACCATAATGAAGTCTACCACACTGTGGACACCCTGATCTACCCTGTCCAACATTACCTACACTCGCAGTCGAGGTGTTCTGAGCCTTCGAATCTTAAATCTATTGCCTCTATTCTGACTAGAATACCCAGCTGAGAAACTAGATCTGGTAGAAAACTCCTTTGGCCTTTTGGATGTAGCCTAGAATGACCTGCTCATCTGTCTCTTCTTTGTATCTTGTGTCTCTGTCTCAACTTTTTCTTTTGTTTTTAACAGCTCCTCTGCCTTACAGGCTCTCTCAACTAGGATAACAAACTCTTTTATTTCTAGGACACCAGCAGACAATCGGATATCATCATTAAGCCCATCCTCAAATCTTTTGCACATAATAGCCTCTGCAGACACACACTCTCGAGCATAATTGTTGAGTCTAACAAACTCACGCTCATATTCAGTCACTGTCATATTGCCCTGTTTCAACTCTAGAAACTCTTTTCTTTTCTGGTCAACAAACCTCTGACTGATGTACTTTTTACGAAATTCCTCCTGAAAGAAGTCCCAAGTGACTCTCTCTTTCGGTACAACTGATACAAGTGTCTTCCACCAATGGTAGGTCGAATCTCTAAGGAGTGATACAACACATTTCATACATTCCTCAGGTGTGCAGGATAACTCATCAAAGACTCTGATAGTATTCTCGAGCCAAAATTCTGCCTTTTCTGCATCATCATCTTTTGTAGCTCAAAACTCTTCGGCTCCTTGTTTTCTGATTTTATCAACTGGTGGTTTTTCTCTTATAACCATACCTGTGACTAGGGGAGCTACATGGATGGTCTGATGATCATGAGGGGGTAGAGGTCTAACAGCCGGATTCGTTCGAACGAACTCGGCAACCCATTCAAAGCTTGGAAGAGAGCTTCTCGAGTCACTCCTCCCTGATTAACTGTTACTGGCCTATTCTCAGATGGCCCTACCCCTTCCGCGAGAGCAGACGCATTACTTTCTACATCATCATCACCAGCTCGCTCGGGATCCATTACTCTAAAACAAAATATCTAAAAATCGTCAGGAGTCGTCACACTATCAACACATAAGTATAGCATGTATAGCTAAACTCTTACTCACACTAACTATTCCGAGAACTGACTAAACCTGCTCTGATACCAATAAAATATAACGCCCCGTACCCGATACCGTCGCCGGAGTCGAACACGAGGTGTTAACGGACATAATTCATTACTTAAACAGCTCAAACAATTTATTTTTAAAATTTCCAGTCAAGCTAGCAATCTGCGTCACAGTCGCTTAAAAATTCATATCTCGAGTTCCAAAACCCGAAATCCAATTCCGTAAATTTTACCTGAGACTAGACTCATATATATATTTACTAATGTTTTTCTAAAATTTTTTGTCCAGCCAATTAGTACAGTTTATTAGTTAAGTTCTCCCCTGTTTCAGGGTTCAACTGCTCTGACCTCTGTATATTACGAATCAGATATCTCTCTGTATAAAATTTTAATGACTATGAAGTTTGTTTATCTTAAAACTAGACTCAATAAGGAATCTTTAAATATAAATAATGACTTCTAATTCTCTTTGTACAATTTTTGGTGAATTTCCAAATTCAGAACAAGGGATCCAGAAATCGCTCTGGCCCTGTTTCACAAAAATTTAAATATCTCATAAAATATATCTCATTTACCTATTTTGTTTTTTCCATTTGAAAATATATATAATAATCTTTGATTTCATAACTTATTCATCATTTAATTCCATTTCTACTATTTTTAGTGATTTTTCAAATTCACATCACTGCAACTGTCTGATTGTGCTAATTTCACCTTTTTCATAATTTCCATGGAATAACTAGCATTTAGGCATACATAACACCAAACATGTCTTTGATTAGCCATTCCAACAGCTAATCATTATCAAGCATTTCCATACCAATCATTAGCCATATCATAAGATCATACACACAAAATGGCTACGATGCTATACATGCCATACTCAAAATGAAACGTCTAGCTATACCAAAATAATCCTCGTGATAGTGTGCCTGGACCTCCGACGTACTTTACGATCCCCTAGTTATCTTGACAAAACTATAAAAAGAAGGAAAATAAAGGGGGTAAGCATTAAGCTTAGTAAGTTTGCATGCAAATAAATAACAACATTCATAAGAACTTTCTTACTACTTGGCATGATACTACATAATGCAACTTCATTAATTGTCATAGACATATTTTAAACTTCTTCACTTACTCACTTACTTAAATACTTACTTACTTAATCAAATTAATTAATACATTTTACTTACCTTTTTCCTTATCAAGCATACATGAACATTATGTACTTACTTTTACTCTTCTAGCATGAACTTGTCTTATCTTTTTAGTATAACTCATCTTACCTTACCTTACCTTGATATCCTCTTTAAATTTTCCCGTTGAACCACTTGGAATACTAAGGATACACGGGTACCTTACCATTGCCATGACTTGTCATGGTCTTACGTGGTATCCTTTTGAAACTTACCATTGTCATGTCTTGACATGGTCTTACATGGTAGCCTTGCCTTATGAACTCACCAATGCCATGCCTTGGCATGGTCTTACATGGGACTTTGCCTTATAGTAACTTATCAATGCCATGTCTTGACATGGTCTTACATGATTTCCTTGCCTTAGAAACCTTACAAATTGCCATGTCTTGGCATGGTCTTACACGGTATCCTTAAACCATAATGTCATGACATTTGTATCCTACACATTCCTAAGGTTCAACCGAGACTTTCTGAAATTACTTCTTTGTCAATTCATGCTTGAGTCTTCTTTGAATAATTTCATAAAATAAATATACACATGCTGGAAATTAACAAAATTAACATAAAATAATAGAATATTGCATTTATTTACCGCAAACTTACCTCGAAACAAAATACGATCAACTATATCAATTTAGTCCACTATCTTTTTCTTTCCCCGGTCTAACTCCGGATTTTGTTCTTCTTGATCTATAACAAAAAATTTAGCTTATTTAATACTCACATTTATTAAAACAGTCCTTGACCCAAACTTTGGAAAAATGACATTTTTGCCCCTAAACTTTCACATATTTGCACTTTTGCCCCAAGGCTCGTAAACTAAACTTCATCCTATTTTCTTATGTTTTATGACATTCTGATCATTTTTCCCTTCTATGACAACATCAAATTAACACTCTAACATGTACTTATGACTATTAGGTATTTTTACCGGTTAAGCCCTTTTACTCGTTTTCACTTAAAACCGAGTAGCACAAGTTGTCTAACATAATTTAAAACCTCATATTCTATCATAAAACACTAAAATATACAAATTTCACCTATGGGTATTTTTCCAAATATGAACCCTAGGTTGAATTATTGCTAGAATAAGCTTAATCAAGTTATTGGGACTCCAAAAACGTAAAGATCATTAAAAACGGGGCTTGGAATCACTTACTATGGAGCTTGAAAGCTTGAAACAAGCCCTAGCTATGGATAACCCTTGAAATTTCATCCTAATGAAGAAGATGGACAAAAATTGGCCTTTAATTTTGTTTTTAATTCATTTTAATAACTAAATACCAAAATGCCATTACTACTAAACTTTCCAAAAATTCCATCCATGTCCAATTTTTGTCCATAGACTTAGAAATTGGTCAAATTGCTATTTATACCTCCTCATTAATATTCCAAAGCAATTTCATACTAAAAACTTCTAGAATGCAAGTTTTGCAAGTTATTCGATTTAGTCCCTAACCTCAACTTAAGCACTTTATGCATAGAATTTCATCACGAAATTTTCACACAATCATGCAATCATATCATAAACTTCAAAATAATAATAAAATAAATTTTCTACCTCAGATTTATGGTTTCGCAACCACTGTTCCATTTAGGCCCTATTTCGGGATGTTACACAAGGGGTTTCACAGTCTCAAAAAAAGAGGACTATGTTTGCTTGCTGAAAAAGTCTCTTTATGGTTTGAAACAGTCACCAAGACAGTGGTACAAGATCTTTGATTCCTTTTTTACTTCTCATGATTTCAAAAGAAGTAGTTTTAACAGTTGTGTTTACATTAAGAAAAACAGTGATGGTTCTTTCGTGTATCTACTACTTTATATTGATGACATGTTGATAACAGCAAAAGATAAAGGAAAGATAAGAAAGGTCAAAGCCCAACTAAGTAAAGAATTTGAGATGAAAGATTTGGGACCAGAAAAGAAGATACTTGGTATGGAGATTCTCAGAGATAAAAAAGCAAGTAAATTGTACCTAAGTCAGAAAGGGGTACATTGAGAAAGTTCTTTGCAGGATCAATATGCAGAGTGCTAAGCCTGCTAGTACTCCTTTAGTAGTCCATTTCAGACTTTCATCGGATTTGTCTCCACAATCATATGATGAGATTGAGTACGTTTCACATATTCCATACTCTAGTGTAGTAGGATCTCTCATGTATGCTATGGTTTGTACACGTCTAGATTTATCATATACAATCAGTGCAGTTAGCAGATACATGGCGAATCCCAGTAAAGAACACTAGAAAGCAGTTTAGTGGATTTTAAGATACTTACGAAGTACTATTGATGTCTGCTTACAGTTTGGAAGAACTAGAGATGGAATCATTGGGTATGTTGATGTTGATTTTGCTAGAGACCTTGATAGAAGAAGATCTCTCACAGGTTATGTCTTTACAATCGGAGGTTGTGCAATCAGTTAGAAAGCCACTTTGCAAACTACAGTCGCTTTGTCTACCACTGAAGCTGAGTACATGGCAATTACTGAGGCTTGTAAAGAAGTTATTTGGTTAAAGGGGCTCTTTAGTGAACACAATGAATACCTTCAAATCAGTACAGTATTTTGTGACAGTCAGAGTGCAATCTTCCTTACAAAAAATCAAATGTTTCATGAGAGAACAAAACACATCGAAGTTCGGTATCATTTTGTTCGTGATATTATTGCTCGTGGTGATATTGTTGCGAGAAAAATTAGTACTTATGAAAATCCTGCAGATATGATGACTAAGTCACTTCTTATAACCAAGTTTGAGCATTGTTTAAACTTGGTTGGTGTTCATTGTTGAAGTTAAACCCTTAAGGGGTTTTATGGCATAGGTGGAGAACTTGCTCGTTGAAAGTTCACAATAAAGAACTTGTTCATTGAGAATTCGTGTCAAGGTGGAGATTGTTAGAACTAAATGACCTGAATTCTTATTTAAATAAAATACAGTGGTAAAATAAAATAAAAGTAAAATCTATATAGAATTACACTTATTTATTTTATTTTAGAATAAGGTTTTTTAAAACCTTATTAAACTCCATCTATTTTATATTGATTAGAATAGGATGTTTCAATCTTACTAGAACCTGGCTTTACAAGCCTATAAATAGAAATAGTCTATTCCTCTTGTAATAATTCGAATTCGACATAGTAAATTTTCTTCTCCTCTGCCCGTGGTTTTTTTTTCAAAAGGGTTTCCACGTAAAATCTGTGTGTTCTTTATTTTATTTTATTTTTATTTTATTTTATTTTCACATCTTGTTTGTTAGCTCTAGTAGTGGAAATTTACATTAATGGATTTGAATAGATTTAGAAAACTTACGAATCCCTCTTTAACCTTTTGTTTCTTGTCCTCCAACCTCAATAGAAAGGGTACGTTCTTTGAAACTAGTTCTTAGTGTGGGGTATTTTTCAGCTTAGCTACTGGTTCGGATATTTCTTCTGTATGGACTTTCGCTCCATGCTCATCAAGGTTTTGGATTTTCTTCTTGACATCATCATCCTCCTTATTAACGAGGTTTTTCAAGTTTACTAAAGTTTAACCTGAGCGAAATGTAATCTTTTTCATCCCTCCAGGGGTTATCTTCGATATTACTCAAAATACTCATGCCCATTTTCCTCTGCATTCCATTCAACATGTTCACAATATTACGCATCTCTTCCTTAAATTCGACAACATCGGTAAGAGTTCTGCATTCAGTTTTTACGTGTTGAATGTCATACCTCATCAGTTGCATCATGTTTTCAATCTGGTCAAAGCATTGACCACAACCAACATAGTCATTACCCATGGATCTCTCTTAAGGGCTCTACATATGCGGGAGTTGATATGGAGGGTTTTTTTGATTTGGAGTTGGGTTTCCACCACCTTTATTACCTCCCCACTTTAGACTCAGATGATCCTTCCAACTGTGTTGTAAGTGTTTGAATAGATATTTCCATCCCTATTGCCCAAACAGTTCACTTCCTTGGATTGGGTTTCAAAGTACGACATGTAGCTTCGAGCGATATCATTCATTGATGACTTAATAGTGCTCTCTAGATGATGTAATTTCTTCAAATTTTGTTGATATTAGTTGTATTCCTTGACCACCTTAACCGCTAATGGCTTTTGGATTCATGAAAAGAACTCGTTAAGCCACATGCATGAGTTTATCGCCAAATCTTCGATCAATTGACAACCTTGCTTGTAGATATTGTTCATGAAGGCTCCAGCCGATGAGCCATCTAAGCCAGCTCTTAAGCTCTCATCCAATCAATTATAAAAAAAATTACAATTGTAGGCAGCCTTGCATACTGTGGTGTGGGCATTTCCTAAGTAGCGACTTGAAGCATTCCCATGCTTTGTATAGAGTCTAGTACTCGAATTGCTTAAAATTAGCAATGTGACACCTTAATTGGATGATTCGACTAATGGGGAAAATTTTGTGTAAGAACTTCCCTGCCAAGTGATCCCATGTCGTGATGGAAGCTGACTCCTGGGAATCAAGCCATTCATAGGCGTTGTTGCAAAATGAGAATGGAAACCACCAGAGACAGATTGCGTCATCGGTCACTCTATTATATTTGAACGTGCCATACAGCTATAGGAATCTCTTTAAGTATCGGTTCTGGTCCTCCATCATATTTCCTCGAAATTGCAAATTGTTTTGTATCATTTAGATAGTGGCCGTCTTAATTTCAAAATCTTTTGCATTAATCGTTGGCCTCTTGATACTACCTCAAGTATCATCTAAAGTAGGTAGTACATATTCTCACAAGGTTCGCTCTAGTCGAGCCACCAATGGCTATTTTTGGGACTATGATGGTAGTTCTGGTGGTTTGTCAAACAAAGGATTCTCTCGGGGTAAGTCAGCTACCAAGGGTGGATTATTTTGCATTTGTTGATTGGAATGGTTCCACTTCGAGCCATACATTGAAATCAAATAAAATTTGAAATAAAATTAATATCTAAAAAATAAAATAAAATAACTGAAAATAAAATGCGTATCTATAATTTTAAATATTTCTATTTATCTTATCAAAATGCAAAAAAATAAATTCATTTTAATGTCGAAACCTCTTCTGCAACAGTACCAACAACTTAACCACCGCTAGACGTGCGAACATCTATACTGGAAATAACGCAGCAAATAAATATATAATTAAATAGCGGTGTCCGCAAGTATACGGGCCAAATTTTAATATAGTAAAGAATGTTACAACGAAACACTTCGAGAAGCATTCCAATGATTATACCCAAGACAGGTTGAATTAAACTTAAATTAACTTTCTACACTAACAGGGCAAAATAGTATTGATTTAAAATTACATTACGAAAAATCAAATGAAAAAAGATTAACAAAATTAACATAAAATTATCTAAACTAAAAAAATTAACCAATTAACAATCGCAACATATTCCAATAAAACAAGCAAGAGATTAACTCACTTCGGTACTCCAAATTCACTTCAAAACTAGGGTTTTATCAAGTTAGCTATTAAATAACCAGTTATTACCTCTTGGCCTCTAACTAATTAACTAATCGACCAATACACACTACCTCTTGGCCTTACTTTCTTGACCGGGATAAATTATGATTTACTCGGTAAAATTATCTTTCGATCTCATTTATTCTAAATTCCTTCTTAGGGGTATCACTTTCTAGTATTTAATCGCACATAATTTAAGCCAACTAACTCGGATTTAAACCTTAATTCATTTGTTAATTAGTCACACATCTGTTCGCTAATCTCTCTAAGGAAATTAGTTACTTATGGATCTAGATGCAATAATCGCTAAACTCATATTTAACATACAAAGGAATAAATTAAATAAAATAAGGGAATAAGAAAATAAATTCTTTTTCGTATCGATTTGTGTGCAGAAGAAAATTTTCCTTTAACTGTTGCAAAGATCACTCTGATTGCAATTTGAATCCAAAAAGAAATAAAGAAAAACTATGAAATTGAAGGCTTGGATCAAAATCGCATCCAAGTTAAACAAGAACAAAAACTATTCAAATGACTAAAGTGAAATAAAATAAATAAAACCCTAAAACTAACTAAGTGGCTCACTTGGCCAAGCTTCCAAAAGTGAGGCTAAACATGTCTATTTAAAGAGTTTAAGATCTGACTTAATTGGAGTTTTTAAACAGCCCAAAAATCTTATTACAAGTCATTGCGTGGATTATAATACCAATAATTAATTTTTCCTAATCATCGCCTAGTGTCACGACACCACAGGACTGGTGTCACAACATTGCCTTCATTTTGTGGATATTTTGGCTTCGTAGGTCGTTGTTGCAACAACACTCCTCATTTTCACGAGGCTTATTTGTCTTCTTATCCCAAAAATAATGTCTTACACATTGAATAGAGTCATTAAATCATCCCTAGGCACGTAGTGGGCCATTAGGTCGTGACATAACTCAAAATTGAGTAAAAATGTTTATTTTGCACAAACTAAACATAAAGTAATAAAAATAAAAAAATTTAATAAAAACATATAAAAACAGTAGAAAACAAGCTCGTTAAGCTTTGGAAAGACCTTAATTTTCCACATCGAGTTGTGGCAAATCACTTATAGATCGATAATGTGACACCATAGGGTTGTCTGGTAATCAATGGGCGTGAGGCTCCATGTACTCCTGACAGAGGTAATCCGCATCAAAGGTTCGCTTAGTGTGAGTTTCACTTAATGGTTGTGACATCCGAGCTCCCAAGATTAAACATAGCTTTTTTAATTACGTTTACCCTAAGCTTCGCCCTGGAGCAACTTTCTCTAGAGGAGGTGTGGGAATGTCCTCTTTCTTTCTTTTTGTGTCAACTGCAACGAAAGTACGTGACACTGTTTGGCTACCTACTAACTAGAATTCATATATCCTTTGCCAATTGGAGTTAGAAATTTAACCTTTTATCAAAAGGTCACCACAACCATCTTTTCCATTTACATCATAAGACAACCGGGAATGGAATTATAAGTTGTCAGGTGATCAACAACTAAAAACTCCACCATTTCAGTTACTATGTATTAGCCATCGCCCAACACAACTGAAAGTACCACTGAACCCTTAAATTTGATTGGTTGATTGCTGAAATCATAAATGGGGTTGGCTTGTTTCAATGTTAAGCATTTCAATCCCATCTACTAAAATGCTTCTCAACTTAAGACTTCCATCTCACTACCTATATCATTTAATATACTCTTCATTTGAAAACTTGTTGTCATAGTTATAAATCAATGGATCATTACCTTCAACATCAATTAACTCTTCTTCACCATACTCATTGAAACCTATCTACCACACTATCGAACGAAAAGACTTTTTATACAGAGTTTCTATTGATATCACACTTTAAAGGTAAGCTTTTGTAACACCCCTCACCCATACCCAATGCCGGGACAGGGTTCGAGGCGTTACCGGGCTTACACATTCACAAACACACTAAATCGGGTCACCTAATTTCACCCAAAATTAAAGCTTTTCAAACACATGCATAACATCCCTTATACAGGTCTTCGAGACCAAAAACATACATCAGGGTAGTTCGGGATAAAACCGAGAACATTCAATAAATTTTGGGCAAATTGTTAAATTTCCTTGCTTTAGTGAGTCACACGCCCATGTGGGTGGGACGTGTGGTCGCACAAGCCCATGCCCTTAGCCCGTGTAACTCTCTGTTTATGACATCAGCATACATTTTGGGGCACACGGCCAAGACACACGCCCGTGTCTCTAGCCCGCGCTCGACACTGACTTAAAATTTTAGGTGCAGGGAACCCACGGCCATACCACACACCCCTTGGGGCAATCCAAGTGTCACACATGGCCTAGACACATGCCCATGTGTCTACCCGTGTGGACCTTGTTAAGCTGTTTTCTAAGCCTTTGGTCACCCTCTATCAACCAATCACATTTATAGGTTACCTTAATACATAATATGCCCAGATTATATACTTACATGCATCCTTGATAAACCTCATTGCATGTAAACCTCATATCATCAGTTTTATACATGCTAGGTTATTTCCTTAGTATTAAGGATTTTCCATGCCTCATTGACACCTTTAAGATTGGTTCATTATTGTAACTCATTGTTAATTATGGGCAAGCCACACCATGTAAACATAAACATGCATAGATTTGTAGGTCATAGCCTACTTCAAAAAAAGCCAATTTCCATGGCCAAATACAAGAAGATATGTAAACTTTTACAAGCTTTCAAGTGGGCAATTCAAATGACACATATCACAAAATGAACCAAAGCCCTATACATGCCATTGAACAAAATAAGAGTATCTATATACCAAAGCTGGACTAATTGATAGTATGTTGACTTTCCAACCGTCTTCCAATCTTTACGAGTCCTCGAGCTCTGTAAGACAGGGAAAAGAGAGAGGTAAGCATTTACATGCTTAGTAAGCCCGAATAACTTTAAAGTAAACTTACCGATTAATTAGCATACAACCCTATTAAGCAAATAAACCAACAAGAATGAAATAGTTTCCCTATCAAATGCATTCAATCAACAAGTTAGTCACAATAATAATACACCATGTAATTTTTCTTAGATGATCTCATCATCCAATATTTTCATTTTTATATCTCATGTTAATCCCGTTGAGTTTATTGGAAATCTCGATGGAATATCCATTTACCGTCAAGTCATAAGAGCGATCATCTCATGTACGCACTCCCGCGAACCTCACATCTTACGGCGGGATTACCAGTCCAGGATAAATCCCCGTATTTAAACTCATAAGGTGATGTCGGGATTACCAGTCGACATTAAATCCCTTATAGAGACAAACACCCTTAATGAGCTCAGATCTGAAATACGAGTCCAAGCTAAATTCAGACCCTAATCGGATTACCCATCCGGGCTAAATCCAAAATGCACACATATTTTTCGAGAGGCTCGATCACTCAAGAAACACACGTCTAGGCTGGATCCTTTCTATATTTGAGATCAACGGATTACCCGTCTGGGCTAAATCCTTTCTGCAACATCGACAGGATCTCAAGTCATATGTAAACATGGTTCATCCATCGAACTTCCTTTTCAACCTCAACCGGGACAATTACCAACATGTTATTATTAAGAATGCATTTCATAGATTGTCATGCCATCATCAAATACAATTATCATACATTCATAAATTATATAATTAAGCATACAATGAGTTTACTTTCAGTTATTCGAACTTACCTGGTATTTGTCTCGGAATCGTGTTTCGTTTATTCCGAAACTTTTTCGTTTTCCTCGATCGACCTCCGGAATTTGTTCCTCGGGGTCTATAACAATAAAAATGAATCATTAACACTTCACATTGTACTTTTTGAGTCTATATTTCACCCCCGATCCAAATGACCGTTTTGCCCCTAATCTTTCACATTTTTATGTTTTAGTCCCTAGGCTCGTATAATGAAATGCATGTTATTTCTACCTTACCCAAGCCTAGCCAAACATTTTTCCCTCTTATGGCAGCCCATATTTTTCCATTATTTCACATTTCTACCTCATACTTTACACATTTTGCAAAAAGGTCCTTTTAGGGGATTTTCATGAAAATCACCAAGGAAAAGATATTTAACACACATCCAACTTTCATATTCCTCCATAAAACATCAAAATACAAGTAATGCATGCATGGTTAAATTTTTAAACATGAACCCTAGCATGAAATATGGGTAGAAATAGAGAGAGTAAGCTACCGGGATTTCAAAAATACGCAGTACATTAAAAACGGGGCTTGGGAGTACTTACTATTGAGCTTGAAATGCTTGAAAACCCTAGCTATGGAGAACCCCAAATTTTCGGCAGCAACATGAAAGAAATGAACTGGTTTTTGGCTTATTTTTCCCATTTTATTTCATTAAAATGCTAAATGACCAAAATGCCCTTAAGCCCTTTCTTTAAAATTTCATCCATATAAGCCCATTTTTGTCTAAAAACTTAGAAATTGGGAAAATTGCTCATCAAGACCTTCTAATTAATATTCTAAATAAATTTCATACAAATTTCTTCTAAAACCCCAGTTTTGCAATTTATTCAATTAGTCCCTAATTTCCAATTAGACACTTTACTCAAAGAATTTCTTCATGAAACTTTAACACATGCATATTCTCATATTATAGACCTTGTAATAATCATAAAATAAATATCTTGATGTCGGACTTGTGGTCCCGAAACCACTGTTCTAGCTAGGCCCTATTTTGGGATGTTACATTTCTCCCTCCTTAGGCACTTTCGTCCTCGAAAGTCTTACCTGTAAACAGGTTCGGGTATTGACCTCTCATGATTTCTTCCGGCTCCCATGTAGCTCTTCCACACCATGTCGATGCCATAAAACCTTTACCAAAGCCACGTCTTTATTTCTCAATTGTTTAATCTCGCTAGCTAAAATCTTGTCCAGTTCCTCACCATAAGTCATGTCCGGTCGAATTTCAAGCTCAGTCAGTGAAATCACATGACAGGAGTCTGATCGATATCGTTTTAACATAGATACATGGAACACATCATGAATCTTTTCCAATTCAGGTGGCAATGCCAAACAATAGGCTAATGGTCTAACTCTTTTGGTGATCTCATACGGTCCGATGAATCGCGGACTCAGTTTGCCTTTCCGACCAAACCTCAATACCTTTTTCCATGGAGATACTTTCAAGAATACTCTATCTCTAACTTGGAACTTGATTTTTTTTCTCTTCAGATCAGCATATGACTTTTGGCTATTCGATGCCGCTTTTAAATAATTTCATATCACTTTAACTTTTTCTTCAGTTTTCTTAATCAGATCAACTCCGTGAATCTAACTTTCCTTGAGTTCTGTCCAGTACAACAAATTTCGGCACTTTCTACCATACAAGGCCTCATAAGGTGCCATCTTCAAACTTGTTTGAAAAATATTGTTGTAGGCAAATTCTACCAATGGCAAGTATTTTTCCCAGCTACCCTGAAATTCGAGGATGCAATATCGCAACATATCCTTAAGAATCTGAATCATCCACTCAGACTGACCATCGGTCTGAGGGTGAAAAGCCGTACTAAAACTCAATTTTGTACCCAAAGCTTCTTGTAACTTCTTTCAAAACCTCGAAGTGAATATTTCGGGTCTCTGTCTAAAATAATCGACAGCGGCACCCCGTGTAATCTTACAACTTTAGATATATACAAGTCGGCCAATCTATCAAGAGAGTAATCTATTCTTACTGAAATTAAATGAGCCAACTTTGTCAACTTATCCACCACAACCTATATAGCATCTTTCTTTTTCGGGGTCAATGGCAAACCTATCACGAAATCCATAGTAACTCTGTCCCACTTTTATTCGGGGACCATCACAGGCTGTAACAACCCTGAAGGTACTTGATGTTTAGCTTTAACTTGCTGACATATCAGGCGTTTCGATAAAAATTCAGAGATGTCTCTTTTCATGCCGTTTCACCAATACTTTATCTTCAAATCACTGTACATTTTGGTACTTCTCGGATGAATGGATAAACGACTATCATGTGATTCTTGTAAAATTTTTCAAATAAGCTGATCATCTTTGGGTACACAAACCCTATCTCTGAACATCAAACATCCATCAGGACCAATTCGAAAATCTGATTTAATGTCTGACTCATATTGAATTATTTTAACTTGTAAGTCGCTGCCATTAGTTTAAGCATCATAAATTTCCTACAGAAATGTCAACTTAGCTTCTAGCTCTGCCAAAACTGAACCATCATCAAGCAACGCTAATCGAGCGTCCATGGCTCTCAGTGCAAACAAGGATCTTCTACTTAACGCATCTACGACCACATTCGCCTTTCCCGAGTGATAGTTAATGATCAGCTCATAATGTTTAATTAATTCTAACCATCTCCGCTGTCTCAGATTCAATTCTTTTTGAGTCATCAAATACTTCAAACTCTTGTGGTCGATAAATATACGACAAGTCTCACCATATAAATAATACCTCCAAATTTTCAAGGTAAAAATAATGGCAGCAAGCTCTAAATCATGCGTCGGATAGTTCTTCTCGTGAGGCTTCAACTGTCGTGAAGCATAAGCTATCACCTTGCCATCTTGCATAAGTACACAACCCAATCCATTTAAGAATGCATCACTATAGACGACAAACTCTTTTCCTGGCTCAGGTAATACTAAAATAGGAGCTTCAGTCAGCAATGCCTTTAACCTTTCAAAACTCTGCTGACACTTTTCTGTCCATTCAAACTTAACATCTTTCTGTAGCAACCTCGTCATTGGAGTCACTATCATGGAAAATCCTTTTACAAATCTTCGATTGTAACCGGCTAAACCTAAAAAGCTTCTAACCTTGGTTACATTTTTAAGCGGTTTTCATTCAACAATAGCAGAGATCTTACTTGGATCAACTCGAATGCCTTCACCCAAAACAATATGACCCAAAAACCAAACTTCTTGGAGCCAAAACTCACTTTTGTTAAACTTAGCATACAGTTGTTTTTCCCGTAAGGTCTATAACACAGTTCTCAGATGCTTCCCATGCTCTGTCTCATATTTGGAATAAATCAAAATGTCGTCAATGAACACAAAAACGAACTTATCCAAGTATGGCTGAAAGATTCTATTCATTAGGACCATGAATACAGCCTGTGCATTCGTTAACCCAAACAGCATAACAAGAAATTCATAGAGGCCATAACTCGTTCTGAAAGCTGTCTTAGGCACATCCGATTCCTTAACTCACAATTGATAGTAGCCGGACCTCAAGTCTATCTTAGATAACACGGTGGCTCCTCTCAACTGGTCGAACAAGTCATCAATCCTTGGCAACGGATACTTATTCTTGATAGTTACATTGTTCAACTGCCGATAATCTATACATAGCCTCAATAAACCATCTTTCTTCTTTACAAATAATACGAGAGCACCCCAAGGTGAAAAGCTCGGCCTTGCAAAACCTTTATCTGTCAGCTCTTGCAACTGTGCTTTTAACTCTTTTAGTTCGGTTAGCGTCATCCTGTACGGAGCAATAGAAATGGGAGCTATTCCTAGCCCTAATTCAATACCAAACTCTATCTTTCTTTCAGGAGGTAATCCGGGTAATTCTTCTGGGAACACATCTGGATATTCACATACTATTGGCACGAACTCAATCTTCAATTCCGTGTCTTTATTGTTTAATACAAAAGTAAGGTAGGCTTCATACCCTTTTCTCATATATCTCTGAGCAACCATCGCTGTGATTACAACCGGCGACGTACCCAATTCTTTTGAATCAACCAACAAAATCTCACCATCTAGGCATTTCAATTCAATATACTTGCTACCATAGTTGACAAATACATCATGCAGGGTTAACCAATCCATACCAAGTATTACATCAAACTCATCAAATGGTAACAACATAAGGTTAGCCAGAAAGCGTTGACCCTGAATCGTCAAAGGATAATTCTTACAGACCTTATCAACCAGGACTGACTTGCCTAATGGGTTCGACACTCTGATAATAAATTTCGTAAGGTCAATGGGTATGTTCATACTAGACACCAATCTCATGCAAATGTATGAATACGTTGACCCCAGATTAATTAAGGCAATAACGTATGTATTAAAAAGAGAAAAAAATACCCGTAATAACGTCAGGAGCAGAGGCTTCCTCTCGAGCACATATTGCATACGTTCTTGCTGGGGCTCGAGCCTCTGATTTTGTAGCATCTGTAGCCGTAGCTCAACTGCCACTAGTACTTCCAAGATATCTAGAAGGTCTACCTCGTGCAATAGGAGCACTCGACTTCGGAGTCACTTCCACTTCTTTTTCATTCTGCTCTGGGCAGCCCCTGAGGAAGTGGTCAAGAGAACTGCATCTGAAACATGCACCACTCTTCATTCGGCACTCTCCAGAATGAAATTTGTTGCAGGTCTTACACTTTGACTTTTGGTCATCTACACTCTCCACACTAGTCACCATCGGGGGGGAAGACTTCTGATTGCACCGTTTGGAGCCTCTCGCTCTACCCGAATACCCTACCGACGAAGTATAGCGTTCATGTTGACTCCTTAATTTTTTTATGGAAAACAAGAGTGTCTTATCGCTGGACCTCTTGCCAGAAACTCGAGCCTCTTTCTTTGCTTGTTTTCTTTCATTATTGAGCTCATCGGCCTTCTTGGCCCGATCAGCTAATGCAGCGAACTCTCGTTTCTCAAGAATCCTAATCAACAACTTGATTTCCTCATTCAAACCTTCCTCAAAATGTCTGCACATTTCTGACTCAGTTTGAACCCATTCAGTGGTATACTGGCTTAGCCTTAAAAACTCCCTTTAGTATTCTACTACAGTCCTATTTCCTTACTTGAGTTCCAGAAACTCTTTTTGAGTCTAAGAACCTTTGACTGATGTATTTCTTCTTAAACTCTGCTTGAAAAAATTCCCAAGTGATGTTTTCCTTTGGCATCACGATAATTCATCTAATACCTGTGTAGTATTATTGAGCCAGAACTCGGCTTTCTCAGCATCATCGTCGATCTTAACTCTAAATTCCTCAGCCCCATACTTTCTGAGCTTATCTACAAGGACCTTACCAATTCTTACATGTGCCATACCTCGTGGCAATTCCTCATCAAGTTGGTTAGGGGGCGGGGGAGGTCGTGGTATGTTGGGGAAATTCCTCAAATAATCCCCAAAACATTCATCCATCATATCAAAGAAGACGGCTCTGGCCTCTTCCCAGCCTTCAGACATAAGCCTTCTACTACTAGTAGATACAACTTGTTGTGCAGAAGCTGGAGCATGGCTCTCGACTCCCTCGGACTCATCTTGAGCTTGATTGGAAGACATTTACTATATTCAAAAATAATTTAAACAGTTAGGAGATGTCGCACTATCAATGTTCGAATAATGGCATGTATAGCGATACTCAATACTTTCTACAGTAGTCCTAGAACCAACTAAACCATAGCTTTGATACCACTAAATTAACACTCCTCACCCGTACCCAACACTGGGATAGGGTTCGAAGAGTTACCGGGCTTACACATTCACAAACACACTAAATCGGGTCACCTAATTTCACCCACAATTAAAAACTTTTCAAACACATGCATATCGTCCCTTATACAGGTCTTCGAGACCTAAAATATACATTAGGGCAGTTCGGGACAAAACCGCTTTAGTGAGTCACACGCCCGTATGGGATTCGTGTGGCTTAGGATACGCCCGTGCCCTCAACCCGTGTAACTCTCTGTTTATGACATCAGCATACATTTAAGGGCACATGACCAAGACACACGCCCGTGTATCTAGCCCGTGCTCGACACTGACTTAAAATTTTAGGTGTAGGGGATGCACAGCCATACCACACACCCCTGGGGCAATCCATGTGTCATACACGGCCTAGACACACGTCCGTGTGTCTACCTGTGTGGACCTTGTTAGGCTGTTTTCTAAGCCTTTAGTCACCCTCTATCAACCAATCACACTTATAAGTTACCTTAATACATAATAAGGCCAGATTATATACTTACATACAACCTTGATAAACCTCATTGCATGTAAACCTCATATCATCGGTTTTATACATGCTAGGTTATTTCCTTTGTATTAAGGATTTTCCATGCCTCATTGACACATTTAAGATTGGCTCATTATTGTAACTCATTGCCAATTATGGGCAAGCCACTCCATGTAAATATAAACATACATAGATTTGTAGGTCATAGCCTACTTCAAAATAAGCCAATTTCCATAGCCAAATACAAGAAGATATGTAAACTTTTACAAGTTTTCATGTGGGCAATTCAAATTACACATATCACAAAATGAACCAAAGCCCTATACATGCCATTGAACAAAATAAGAGTATCTATATACCAAAGCTGGACTAGTTGATAGTATGTTGACTTTCCAACCGTCTTCCAATCTTTACGAGTCCTTGAACTCTGTAAGACAGGGAAAAGAGAGGGGTAAGCATTTACATGCTTAGTAAGCCCGAATAAATAGATAGTAAACTTACCGATTAATTAGCATACAACCCTATTAAGCAACTAAACCAACAAGAATGAAATAGTTCCCTTATCACATACATTCAATCAACAAGTTAGTCACAATAATAATGCACCATGTAATTTGTCATCATCCAATATTTTCATTTTTATATCTCATGTTAATCCCGTTGAGTTTCTTGGAAATCTTGATGGATTATCCATTTACTGTCAAGTCATAAAAGCGATCATCTCATGTACGCACTCCCATGAACCTCACATCTTACTGTAGGATTACCAGTCCAGGCTAAATCCCTCGTATTTAAACTCATAAGGTGATGTCGGGATTACCAATCTAGGCTAAATCCCTTATAGCGACAAACACCCTTAATGAGCTCAGATCTGAAGTACCAGTCCAGGCTAAATTTAGACCCTAATCGAATTACTCGTCCGGGCTAAATCCAAAATGCACACATATTTTTCGAGAGGCTCGATCACTCAAGAAACACACGTCTAGGCTGGATCCTTTCTATATTTGAGATCAACGGATTACCCGTCTGGGCTAAATCCTTTCTGCAACATCGACAGGATCTCAAGTCATATGTAAACATGGTTCATCCATCGAACTTCCTTTTCAACCTCAACCGGGACAATTACCAACATGTTATTATTAAGAATGCATTTCATAGATTGTCATGCCATCATCAAATACAATTATCATACATTCATAAATTATGCAATAAAGCATACAATGAGTTTACTTTCAGTTATTCGAACTTACCTGGTATTTGTCTCGGAATTGTGTTTCGATTATTCCGAAACTTTTTCGTTTTCCTCGATCGACCTCCGAAATTTGTTCCTCGGGGTCTATAACAATAAAAATGAATCATTAACACTTCACATTTTACTTTTTGAGTCTATATTTCACCCCCGATCCAAATGACCGTTTTGCCCCTAATCTTTCACATTTTTATGTTTTAGTCCCTAGGCTCGTATAATGAAATGCATGTTATTTCTACCTTACCCAAGCCTAGCCAAACATTTTTCCCTCTTATGGCAGCCCATATTTTTCCATTATTTCACACTTCTACCTCATACTTTACACATTTTGCAAAAAGGTCCTTTTAGGGGTTTTTCATGAAAATCACCAAGGAAAAGATATTTAACACACATCCAACTTTCATATTCCTCCATAAAACATCAAAATACAAGTAATGCATGCATGGTTAAATTTTTAAACATGAACCCTAGCATGAAATATGGGTAGAAATAGAGAGAGTAAGCTACCGGGATTTCAAAAATACGCAGTACATTAAAAACGGGGCTTGGGAGTACTTACTATTGAGCTTGAAATGCTTGAAAACCCTAGCTATGGAGAACCCCAAATTTTCGGCAGCAACATGAAAGAAATGAACTGGTTTTTGGCTTATTTTTCCCATTTTATTTCATTAAAATGCCAAATGACCAAAATGCCCTTAAGCCCTTTCTTTAAAATTTCATCCATATAAGCCCATTTTTGTTCAAAAAATTAGAAATTAGGAAAATTACTCCTCAATACCTTCTAATTAAATTCTAAATCAATTTCATACAAATTGCTTCTAAAACCCAACTTTTGCAATTTATTCAATTTAGTCCCTAATTTCCAATTGGACACTTTACTCAAAGAATTTCTTCATGAAACTTTAACGCATGCATATTATCATATTCTATACCTTATAATAATTATAAAATAAATATCTTGATGTCAGATTTGAGGTCCCGAAACTACTTTTCTGGCTAGGCCCTATTTCAGGATGTTACAGCTTTTCTATTGTTGTTAGACCTTTCCTACTCCTTATTAGAACCAACAATAATGTTAATAACCCCTCTGATTGTCTTGTTACCCTTTCCTTTATTATCTTTACAATTGTTAGAAGAACATGCTTCCATATCATTAGAACTCATATAACATTAGGTTTCCCGAGATGAACTACAAACTACTTAAGTTGACCCATACACACTACTATACACTAAGAACTCAATGGCATCCTTCATATGGACATGTTATGTAATGACCCAAAATTTACGGGTATCGAAAAGTGTATTTTCGGGTTTCTATTTCTGATTCCCTACAAGGTGTCCAAAACTGGAATTTCTTCTTTCAGAGACCGCATTTTATACCTCCCTTCTCATATATATAATAAGCTATTCCGCTCCTAACAATGAGGGAGAGATTTTACTACACATAAGTAAACCAAACCCTCGACAAAGGTAAAAAGAGACCCACAGCACTAGGTATGATATCAGTGGTCGTTAATTAGGTTTGGTTAGGTGAATTAGCTTGAATTAAGGTTAAATAGGTGTAAGGATTAAATTGAATAGGGGTGAAAGTTTAATTATAGATTAAATGAAAAGTGAAGGGATTAAAATAGTAAATAAACCATATGAAGCACTTGTATAGTAAAAAAAGTAAATACAAGTGTATGGTAATTGTAAAATATATGTGTAATAAATATATATATACATTGTAATACATATATGTATTTACTTATTATTTAAGTAATAATTATTATTATAATATAATATAATAATATAATAATATAATAACATAAAATAAAAGAAATAAAACATTAAATAAATAAATAAATAAACAAAATAAAAAGAATGAAAAAGAAACAGAATAGCAAACGAAACAGGGGAAAAAGGGAAAGAAAAAGAAAGAAGGAAAATTAGGGTTTTTAAGGTTTCAAATTCAATTTGGTAAGTCAATTAGCTCATTTTCTTGTAATTTTTGAGTTTTTGGAATCCTAGTGATAAATACTTTTTGATTTATGTTGAAAATTTAAAAGTTAGTGAATTTATAGATGTTGTTCATATTGAATAATTTGAAGTATTGGGGTTTAAATTGATATAATTTTAAGTTAGAAGTGGAAAAGGATTAAATTTTGAAATAAATTATAGGTTTTGAAGTAATAGGGACTAAATTGAAAAATTTTCAAATTTAGGTTTTAATAGTGAAATTAGGGAGTTGAAATTAGATTAATGTGGAAATTTAATTGAGATATGGAATTAGTTTTGTAATAAAAGAGTTAGTTTGATTTGAGGACTAAATTGGAATTCAGGCAAAAGTTGTGTATAAATTGAAATATTCAATGTTAAATTGTGTGTATTGATAAATTTTAATTGTTTCTATTTCTGTATCTAACGTTGTACCGAAGACCTCAACTAAGAAAGGAAAAGAGAAAGTCGACGAAGAGTGATTTGGAAATTACGGTTTGTATTTCTATAATCCGAATTTAATAATTAATTGTTGTAATTATCATTTCATATCTATGGTAAGTGGATAGAGGTGAGTATTGGTATTATGGTATTGAAATGAATTGAATTGAATTTATGAGTATTTGTGATTTTTTGAATTGAAATGTATATATCATTTGGAAATTGAAAAGTGATTTAAAACCCTATTAACTGTATCGGGCTGAGTCAGATATAGTTGGCATGCCATAGGATTGGAAGTATTCAGAGATACTTCGGCTACAAGTCAATGAGACACTATGTGTCGTATTATTACTTCGGATAAATTCGATAAGGTACTGGGTACCAATTTACTTCAGCATGACCGATGAGACACTAGGTGTCAATTATTATTTCGAATTATTTGATGAGGCAGTGGATGCCATACTAGTGTGTTTTGGTTGGATCCATGTATCCGCCAAAGTCTGAGTTTTGTTAATAAGGGTAATTAAATGAAATAGCATTATGATTGATATTGGATGATATTATAAGTGATTTAAAATTAGAAAGTGAATTGAAATATGCATATGAAATGCATGAATTAAAAGTCCATGAAATGGTTATTGATATAGTGAGATGATATGTGTATTCCATTGAGAAATGCTATTACAAAGTAATTATGAGATTGAAATAGTAAGAGATGAATATTGAAAATGTTATAAATGATTGTTTATGAAATTGATTATTAGTTCAATGATTGTCGTTATGTGAATTTAGATATATAAATATCATAAAGTCTTGTTTATTAAGTATTCGTATTATAGAAATACCACTAAGTTTTAAACTCAGTATACAGTTTGTTTTCATGCACAGGTTAGGTTAAAGTTCGAACATTGAATCAGCATCCAAAGTCGATCCTGAACTCATTGTGGTGAAGTACTTTTCTTTTTGGTATATGGCATGTACCTAGGTTGTTTGTGTAAGCCATTTTGATAAATGATTGTAAATGATGTTATAGTATGAAATTGTTTAAATACATATGAATTTATGTGTTATGTTTCAATATTATCAAATGGTATGTTTTGGTTTGAATTAGTGTGAAAAATAGAATTGGTTTAAATAGTATACTATTAGATTGATTTGGATAATAAATGTGAAGTATTTATGAAAGAACATTGGTTAGCTTAATTAGGTTGATTATTTAGCATGATTTGGATGTATTTGATTGTGTCTTAAATTGGTTAAAAAATTGGTTGTTGAATTGCTTATGGTTTAAGTTTGCAGGGTTGGTTAAACTTGATGAAAAAGGCTCATTTTGAGTCCACATGGCTTGGCACACGGGCGTGTGACCAAACCGTGTGAGACACACGACTTACACATGGGCATGTGATTAGGTTGTGTGTCCCCTGCATCTTAAAAATTTAAAACAGAATGCTTAGGTATTACCACACGGGCAAAGACACGGGCGTATGTCTTAGCCATGTAAAGCACACGGCCTAGCCCACGGGTGTATGGTTTGGCCGTGTGAGGTAAGTCAGGGAGTTACACGGGTTAAGACACGGCCTGAAGCACAGGCATGTCATAGGGTCACACAGAAGTGTCTCTTGACCACACAGGCGTGTGAGCCCTGCACTTAGGAATAATTTTAAAATTTCATAAAAAAATTTTGAGTTTCCAATTGAGTCTCGATTTGTTTCCAACACGTGAATTGGGCTTCAATGGCTCAATAAAGGGACATTATGATTAAATTATGATGTTTATGTTATAATATTATATGATTGTTCATATTTGTTCTAAATGTCTGGTAATGCTCCGTAACCCTGTTCTGACGACGAATTAGGGTTAAGGGGTGTTGCATGTTAGGCCTTATAGGTGGTGGAGACTCAAGGATTACTGGATTCTCCTGACTAAGGATTTGAGCTGGTGAAGTATCTAAGTGATGATAAGAAAAAAACTTGTTATATCAGACTTTGTTTTGTTTCATTTAGTGTTGTTAATGTGATATATCGTCTCTAGTGGACCTCTGGCGTCATCAGGGATTATCCTAATCATTAGATTTTTACACCTTTTGAGTACGATTGGTTTGGAAAGTCTCTTCTCGGTCTATCACTAAATGGTGGTCTTCCACGACGAGAGCTATTGAAGTTTCCTATAGACGCTAAGATTCATAGCCGGCATGTGACCTATCGTCAAATGTAGTAGTTATTTTAGGTCATTTCTACACTTAATGAGCTTGTTTGCTAAGCATTTTATAATTAATTATCGCATTTTTGTATTAGTAGGTTAAGAACTAAAAGTTAATAAAATAAGCATTTTCATGCATTTTCGGCTATTTCGATGACCCTTAAAGTCATATCAAGCCTTGTGAGTGACTAATGGGCTATTTAAGTGTGTATAATGTCAATTCAGGTCCAAGAATACAAGGGATGATGATCGAGTCATAAGACAAGGGAGCCTGATAAAACAACGAAGCTACCAAGGCTTGAAAGGCACTCGACATCGTGACAATGAGTTTCCTCTCGTCACGACGACGCGATAAAGATGGGAAGGATTTCACGGTGGTAACATTGCGATAATGATTCTTCCCATGTCATGATGATGCAACGCTGGCAAGCCAAAATAGAGTTGAATTCTTGGATGACACTCTTGGGATATTTCCATATTTGGACACTAGCATTTATCAAAATATTGAATTAATTGGTATATATATGTATCTTGGATTGAGTGATCACCAAGTACTCCATTGCCTATATAAGCAACCTTAGGGTCATCGGAATTGGTTAGCAAACTTAGAGGCATAATATTTCCTATTCAGATTTCTTTGTATTTTCTTTTTATTTTCATTTAGTCAAAACTTTCCTATTCCAATGTGAAGACAATTGCAAGCAGTGATTGCTCTGTATTCACGCTTCAATATAATATCAATGAGCATTCTCTCTACTCTTCTCTTTTATTCTTTTATTTATGTTTTGTTAACTTAATCAATTAATATTTGTATGAATATTAGAATAATATCCTATGCTTTATTCATATCTTGCATGATTCATTTATTGAACTGATTAATTCATCAAGTTGATTAATTAACAAAAAAATAAGGATTCATAATAGGATTAGTTGGTATAGATTACGCGTTCTTAAACCCTAGGCTTGACAGCCCTAGAATGTAATCATAGGTTAAATGAGATCGGGAGATAAGTTTAGTGGAGTAAATCGTAGTTTATCCTGGTTGAGAAAGTGAGGTCGGGAGATAAGCGAATGTCAACCAATTGATAAATTAATTAGTATAGATCAAGAGATAATACTAATTAATTAATAGCTAGTTCATATTAAAACTCAAATTCTGAAATTAGTTAATCTTCTATTTATTAATTAGGGATTTAACCAGTCATAGGCTAAAGGTTCACATTGTTGACACTAGGAATAGGAAATTTCATTAGGTTAGGTTTAATAATTTAATTAGTTTAATAAATCTATTAATATGGACTAACACTACTAATTCATGACTCGATTAGATTAGTAATTATTTTCTGTGATTAATTTAATAATAGTTTCTCCAATTTGCAATCCCTTGGGTACGATCCTTAGAATACTTACCAGTGTTTCGTTGTAAACTTTACTATATTACAATTTGACCCGTATGCTTGCAGACACCGCTGTTCTAATTCTATATACTTTTTATGACCTATTTTTACTATAAACGATAACACGTTTATAAGCGGTCAGCATTAATGTTAACTTTTCTAATTTCATCATTCTTAGCAAACCTTTAGGGCATCTCATAAAGATAAGACATCTTAGAAAGGGCTTATTAACCAAGTTATACTTCAAAAATTGGTGGCTTGTACCTGATAAAAATGCTTAAATCGTAAAATCATCTAACACATCTTTGGTTATCATAGTTGTGGCATTGAACCTCTTAATGAATTTTCAGAGAGATTCATCTTCTTCTTATTATTTAATAGACATGAGGTATGTCACAAAATGCTACAAGTTCTTGTTAGCCAAAAATCTACTCATGAATAGGTCAATTAATTGGTTGAAGGTAGAGATAGAATGCTTCGGAAGTACTAAGTACTAAGCTTAAGCAAAATCCTTCAAAGTCATCAAAAATGTATGACATTTGTTGGAGGCTCCAATTTTGTTCATGTGGTTATTATAACATGCCAAGTGATCTTGTGGATCACCACGACCATCACAGAACATTTTGGGAAATTTAAATGTTTAGGGGAAATGGTGCAGAAGTATCTCCGATGCTAGAGGTTCGTTGGTGTAGCTTCAAGACAAGCCCATTGACTTTGGCCATTAAAAGTACCGCATCTCTTTTATTAACTCTTGCATTCTTTCTTCAAAGACATATTCATCAATTTGCTAATGTTGTCCTCTTTTATGGTTTGCGGGGTCATCTTTGTATTGAGAGTTGTGTTATTTTTTATGTGTAGATTGGGTTGTTTCATCCTCTTGTTCCTAAAGATTTTTCCTTTGAGCATTTCTTACCACTCTTAATTTTTCTATAATATTCTCATTTCTCTCATTTCTCTTATCCATCTATTGTTGTTTATCAAACTGTTCTTGAAGAAATCTCTGTTGTTCTTAGTAAAACCTCTGTTAGGAGGACAGTTGTTCTTCAGGTGCCTTTATCTTTTCTTGTATCTATGTGAATGTTGTGAATCTAACTGATGGTTTTAGGAATTCTGGTCAATTGAGGGGGGCACTAGTATGACTCTAAGGGTCTAGTCATAGTACCAAGGTGTCGGATACTGGTAATACTATTGATAAGGGTTGAAATGTGCATACTAGGTTTCTTAATTTGCCTGTCTAGCACTTGTTTGAGGTTGGTCATGAATGATGTTTCTTGGGGTGTTTGGCAATTGGGACAAGGGTTTTGCTCTCTGATTGGTAGGACGTTGTATCTGGATCGATCATAGTTGACCCACGCTCACCACACTAATTGCTGTTGTTGGAAATCATCAAGAAGAATGGTAGGAAAAGCAATGATTCACCCTTGAGGAGTGAGGAGTCATCACATCGTAATGGTGAGGATAATTGGAAAGGTTGTAGGGGCGAAGTCTTAGAAGAGTGAAGTGTTAATTTTGGTCTGGATGTTATTTTTAGAATGGCCCTATTAGAGAGGAGTGAAAAGGCTTATATACATGGAACAAAGGAAATTCCACTTGTTGAGGCCTCACTAGTGGCAATGTCATGTCTTATCACTTTGTAGAGGTGTCAATGTGATCTTTTAGATTGGTGATGCCATAGGGTTGTTTGGTAATCAATGGATGTAAGGCTCCATGTAATCTTGACAAGGGTAGTCCATGTTGGAGAGTTCCTTAGTGTAACGTTTGTTCAAGGGTGACTCCACGTTGTGGATTAGCTCAAGGGTGACACGTGTAACTGTCTACTAAGGTGGGATAACACTTCCCTACCCATATCGGTGTTCAAAATTAAAAGATTTCCGATCACTTTAATAAATTCTCTAACCAATTAAAATAAGTTTTTTTTACTACTCTCTTTTAATTCACTACATATCTTGAATTAATGGATAATGCTGGAATTTCTATAAATCTAATTTTCTATCATATAAAATATATAATATTTCAATGCTGTTTGTGCAGCTTGCTTTAGAGACTATATATTATACTGTGACTGTGATTACTCAACAAAAATAAAATGTTATTTTCTAGTTCTCTGCAATAAAACCCGTTTTGGAACAGATTGGAATTAAAAGTGGGAGGAAGCAGCAATCTCTCTGACTGGTGTATAGCAGCTCCTGATTCTCTGACAAGACAGCAGCCTGTCGTGTTTTGTTTTGAATCAGTTGTATTGGTCTTATGTGTATAAAATCTCAAACCCATTTCAATTCGTTTAGCAGATTGCTTTCTCTTTCAATATGTCTGGTGGTGGAAGAGTTCAGGGACTTTCCAGGTCATGTATTCTTCTTATAGGTAACTATCATCGTTTCATATATATTCATTGTATAAGTTAACTTGATGTTGCTGGTTACTAGCATGCATTTCTGCACGAAACAACCTGTTCTTTTAATCGGTTTAGGGTTATATGATTCCGATTTAGGTGGGCATAATAGATATAAATATGTTTCTAATGCGAGTATATGTTCATTTTTTTTTAAATGTTGAGATTATCATAAATTTAAGTAAATATTTAAGATTCGGGTTTCTTTTATTTGATAGTGATTGCTGGCATGGAGAGGTTTGCATTCAAAGGGGTGGCATCGAATTTGGTTACATATCTCACAGATGTAGTGCAAATGAGCAATTCTTCAGCAGCCAAAACAGTTAACAGTTGGTGTGGATTCACTTCAATGTTGCCACTGTTGGTGGCACCCTTGGCTGACTCTTTTTGGGATAGATATTCAACCATTTTGACCTCATCTTTCGTCTATGTTTTGGTGAGTCCACGCTTCTTTGTTCTCCATTCTAGGGCTTGCATGTCATGGAAATTTGAGTTTTTGATCCTTTGAACCACTTCATTTTCAGAGCCATATTTGTTTATTATCATCAAAATGGGACAAAGGAGTACCAACATCTTAGCACTAAAGATGTTGGACCCTGACCCATCCCAACTTTTCATTCTTTTAATTGCAACATAATTTTTTATTATTGTTATATAAATCTTTGTGACTTTAATATCGTAACAATTGTTATTTCCTAATTTCAGTTTTTTTGGTTGTTGGCATTCATTTTCGATTTAATCAAAATGGTCAAATCATGCATCCTTTGTTATTTTGATGGGAATTTGCTGCCATGGATAGCACCAACCTCTTTTTTTGGCTTTTATCTCGAACCTCTTGCAAGATTCATGGCTTACCTAACCTCTGCAAAGAGTTAACCTTTCTCAGTGGGTATTTAGCCTATAACATTTTAATATTTTAAAGAGATATATTTGAACCTTTTTTGGAAAGTGGTTGAACCTGTTTGCACTAACCAGAAATGGACACTTTTCCCTCAAAATGATCTGGTATCATATTAGGCCTACTTGAAAGAGACATGGCATCCATATTAGTAATTCATGTTATAAGGTTGACATATCTGTATATTTATACTGTATTCATGCTAGTTTTTCGTTTGTTATAGTAATTTACATCGGTTTTTTTTTTTTTAATTGAAGGGACTTGGAGCAGTGGCATCAACAGCAACGATATGGACATGGTCACCACCAAGCAACAAAAGCTCCCCAGCATTCCTGTTTTGGTCTCTGTGTTTGATTTCACTAGGCCAAGGTGCATATAACCCATCTTTGCAAGCCTTTGGAGCTGACCAACTGGATCATGATGAAGAATTACCCTCTAGTAAGGATGACAAAAACTCTAACAAAAAGAGTTTATTCTTCCAATGGTGGTATTTTGGTGTTTGTAGTGGCAGCCTCTTAGGTCTCATACTTATGTCCTACATCCAAGACACCTTTGGTTGGGTACTTGGATTTGCCATCCCCATGTTTGCAATGATTACATCAGTTGCAATTTTCACATGTGGTAACCGAATCTATGCATATAAACCAGATAAAAGCATTGACAGTAAGCCCTTTCAGAACATACTTCAAGTAATCAAAGTGACTGCATCAAAGCTTGTCAATGGCAGAATCAGAATCAACTTACCAGATGACAAGTCTGATGTAGGGGAGCTTGAGTAAGTTTTCATGTTGGGATATCGAGGAAGCTTCAGATTTTGTGATTTCCCATGAGTTTCTGATATCATTCTCGCTTGTTTTATAGGCTTCAAGAGAAACCTCTTTGTGATCAAAAGTTTGGCAGCAATGGTGGTTTCGATGGGAATCTCAGAAACAAAACTCACCTGCTTGAAAACGCAAAAATAGTACTCAGGCTTTTGCCAATATGGGCAATGCTTCTGATGTTTGCTGTAATTTTCCAACAACCTGCAACCTTTTTTACGAAACAAGGCATGACAATGAAGAGGAACATCGGTAGGAACTTCAAGATCCCACCAGCAACACTACAAAGTGCAATTACGTTATCTATAATACTAATGATGCCATTATATGACAAAGTTTTGATCCCAATCACCCAAATTGTTACCCGCAATCAAAAAGGTATTACCGTAATGCAGAGGATGGGAGTCGGCATGTTTCTATCCATCATTGCTATGATCATAGCTGCAGTTGTCGAAACAAAGAGGCTCGAGATCAACAGGAAGACGAGTTCCCTAGAATCAGAAACAGTAGAACTAAGCATCTTTTGGTTGCTTCCTCAATATGTTCTTCTAGGAATTTCAGACATTTTCACAGTTGTAGGGATGCAAGAGTTCTTCTACAATGAAGTACCTGTTAGGATGCGAACGATGGGGTTTGCACTGTACACGAGTGTTTTCGGGCTCGGAAGTTTCCTGAGTGCCTTGATGATTTCAGTCATCGAAGCCTTCACAAGTTCAGGAGGAAGACAAAGCTGGTTCTCTGATGACATGAGGGAAGACGGACTCGACAAATACTACTGGCTTTTAGCCTTAGCAAGTACTTTGAGTTTACTGTTCTATGCAATTTTCTGCAAGTTCTATACAACGAGAATTGAACTCGAAAATGGAAACCGTAAATAAGCTCTTTTCTAGTTTGATCTGTTTAATAAAGTTTTGTGCAATGCTTTCTGTTGATATAGTAAGAAAAGAGCTCCTTTTTCTGTATGCTTCCTTCGGTTCCATTGCTACGACAGGCTTTACCCAATCGAACAGATGATATAGATTTAACCCTTCAACACAATATCGATTTGGCTCTTTTCCGTTTGACACTTATTTGGGTTTTGTTTACCTCATATGATTTGGATATTCTACATTAACACAAAGTAATGCAGACTAGATTACAGCTAGTTAACTATGTATGCTACACGGAATCCTTTTTTCCCCCTAAAATCTTCATACTCAATGCTTGTGTTCAATATTTTTTCAAATATGGGTATGAACTATGAAGTATGACTCTCCAAATATATACAAGTGCCGAATGCCATTTAACTATCCAAAGTATGACTAGATATTGGAAAAGGCTCAACAATACAAAGGAATTACAATCATGTCAAATACTATGATATAGGCAACCACTCAATGCAATTTTTAAACTCGAAAACTGCATCAACATACGAGAATCAGAATCAGATAGAACATGAAATAGAACTCAAATCTCATTGAACAAAACAACAAACAAACGGGTATATTTTAGTTTATGCAAAGTCAATCATCACTTATTCACTAATATCATTACAAAAGAATAAAATTACAATGCTTTTCACCCAGCTATCCGAAAGAAACCACTAAATGTTTACCTCTGACATGTGAAGCATGGCCATTAACACCCAATTCCACAACAGCTGACTTCTCTTTCACCAAATCATCTTCTTCTTTAATCCCATTGTCGAGATCTTCATCAGAATCCAAAGTGAAATTCCCCCCGTTACTATCCATTAGCTGTATTTCGGCCCCTAATGGCTTATACCGCAAACCATCCCCTGAAGCACCAACAGCAACACCATTTCTTTTGCCAATAAGCGATAACATCCCAACAACCAGAACCACAAGCAAAGCAAGATGGCAATTGAATTGCAATGTGGCAATAGACCTTGCTCTATGATAATCAGGGTGACTTCTGCATTTAATAGTATAATTCCCTCTACTTTTTTCATGTAAGCTACATCCATGAACCATCAAATTAGTGTAAAATGAAAATCCCATTTGCACAAACCATGTTCCGTGTAAAATCAACCCAATACCTCGTACCGATTTCGAGTAAATGGACCTCTTAGATCTCAATTCTAACATTGTTGAAACCACACAAATTGCTATGGGAACACATAAAAGATCAAAATATCTATTCTCAATCCCACTTGTATCCTTTCTTTGCAAGTAATACAACAAAAATTCTTCAACAAAAGCTAAAAGCAGAACTAATTCAAGAACAGAATCAGGCCAAAAGTATGAACCTTTCTTATTATTTAAAAGACCCAAAGCAGAGTAAAGCAAGAAGAGCAGAGCAAGTGAGAGCATTTGTAACTGGAGCACCGTACCCACCCGATCCTTTGAACTGAAAGCATCAAAGATTGAAACCACAGAATTCAAGAAAATCAAAAGGGAAAAGATTGATACAAAGATGAAAGATGGTGATGAAGAAAAAGGGTTCTCTTTAGTTTTAGAAATAGAGGCAGATTTGATCTGGGTTGAAAGTGAAGAAGAAGATGGAGTTGGAAACGGGTTTACGGTTGGGTTTAAGGAGTTGATGAATTCCCAGAACCCGATCAAGATGAAACCAACGCCGGCAACGCCGTAATTGAAAAATCCCATCTTTTGTTGTTGTTGTTGTAGTAAAATGTTGAAGCTTGAAAGGGCTCTTTTTTGGGTTTTCTTTTTTCTCTCTTTGAATCTGTGACAATTTTTCTTTTTTTGCTTTCTCTTTGAAGAATTCAAGATCTTTGAGACGGCTCCCTTTTATTTTCTTTTTCCTTTTTCTTTGCTCTGCTTTTCTTTGGAAAATCAGAGTCTAGAATACTGGAAACAAGACAAACAGTCATTCGTGGCTGCCGGTTGTTTGATGTCCCAATCCGATTTCTGGTACTCTTGACTTTTCCTATTTCGGTTTTTTTAGGTATAATGATAAATCTAGTACCTGATATTTATTCATTTTATCATTTTTGTCTTTAAAAAATTTTATGATTATGTAAAATAAAATTTTTTGTTTGAAATTGAACTACAATTAGCAAGAAAAATTGATTCATTTAATAATAAATTGACTAGTTTAACACAATCCCTACAATATAAGCATATCTAAAGTAATTTAACAAAAAAATCTTAATATCTACGTATCTATACTATTATAAAACCATTATTAAGTTTATGTTATTAATTAACCAAGTGTTAATTAGGAAAAAAATTAAAAACCCCTTTTAAAATTTTTTAAGGGTAGTAATTGTGGTTCAATGAAAGAATACTTTTTATGAATATATTTTTATATTATTTTTTCTTTCATTCACATTATACCTCAAAGAGGTAATTTTTTAACCATTGTAGTTTTTCAAAGTAGGTAATTTTTTCTGTCTAATTTTGCATTCCATCTCTTTACTTTGTGAAAATTAAGAAACTAATCTTTTTTATTTTAATTCGTCAAAATTTGGTCCTTTGATATTTCAAGAACTAAGCATGCACCAACATTATGAGCACAACCAGCTATCCAAACACCATCATGATTCTGCACAACACTATCAAGTCAACAACCGCACATTCAGACTCTTCATTCCTAGCCCCTTCTGTATTTACTTTCAACCAGCTGATGTTCAGCTTAATCCAATGAACAATTGTAAGAGCCCTCGTGCATCCCCCGTCCAATCGTAGGTGACTGCTCAAGTTGTGCATACCTGCTATTAGCCCAAAGTCGGCGCGTTTGGTGTATGAGACAGCCCCCACAACAGAATCAACATCGAAAATACCTCTATTTTGTTCCTTCCAAATGCACCAGCAAAGTGCAGCAAAAAAGCAGTCCCAATTATTCGAGTCAAAAGGGAACCGAGAGGGATCAGTAATGTTCACATCCAACCACTCAGCAAATGGCGAGTTCAGAAATTCATGAACCTCATCAAGGCGTATAAGAAACATCCAAATTGACATAGCCGGGTAGCAAAAAACACAGAATATGATCAATAGTTCAATTGGATCCCCACATGCAACAAACCGAGCATCCATTGCAATATGTCTGTGAACCCGAATCCTATTCGCTAACAATTTATTCTGGAAAGGTAGCCAAAGAAATACCTTATTCGTTGAGGGCACGCCGGCTGCCACTCCGCTGCCATATTTTATTGGGGACCTAGTCATTAGAAGAGGTTAAATGCTTATAAGCCGTTTTCGTAGTAAATTTGTTGATCCCAACGCCACCCAGGAAAATCATTAACATCCCATCCACGCGAAGGCTTCTTAGTAGTTATACGATGAACAACTTTTGATAGAAGAGACCGAAAACAATCCCAATCCCCACTACTATTAGTCATTGTGGCAATAGGAACTAGTGACAATGGAATAAGATTCGAACGGGACAAAAATTGAAAAAGCGGGCCACATTTCAGAATCCATCAATCCCTTCAAAAATCCACCATTAATCCATTACCAACATTCTAGACAATCTCGTTCCGTACCTCATCCCAAATGTTACTAACATCCTTCCATATTCAAGAACAATTTGTAGCATGAAAGGAACTTGGGATAACAACATCTCATTTATAATTGGCCCGGAAAACTTGAACCCAAAGCTGATCAGGTCAAAAAATTAGATTGAATCCCAACTTCATTAAGAAAGCCTCATTCTGTTTCCTTAGATCCTTGAACCCAAGACCCCTTCCTTGCATTGGCTTGCATATATCCTTCCAGCTTACAAGAGACAAACCTAGTTTGTTCTCCGTGTGCCCCCCCTCCCCAAAAAAAAATAACAATAAAAATAAAAAGTTGCGAGTACACTCTTTTTAGGACAATAGTCGATTGCATAGAATACACCGGGATAATTGCCCGAATTGAGTTCGCAAGAGTAATCTGTCCTGCAAAAGAGAGGATCTTAGCCTTTCAGCCAAAAAGCTTTTGTCGAATGTTGGCAATATTGTAATCAAAAGTAGATTTTGTAACCCTACGATGCAGAAAGTCCTCAATAGAAGAAAAACCTAACCCTATAGAGATGACCCCCCTCAATTATAATGAAACATTCTTTAAAAAATAAATTTGTGTTTTTTTGCATATTGACATTATGACCAGAATGGATGCAAAATTCCTCAACTATCGATCAAATTACTCTTATTTGATCCATTGATGCCTCACTAAACTAAATAAGGTCATCAACAAAGTAATGATGAGAGATGTTTGGACCATCCCTCAAAAGTTTAACCAACTTTCGTTGTCCCCGACTCACCTCATTAGAGATAGCTTAGGCCAACCTCTAATGCAAAGCATAAACAAATATGGTGAAAGGGGATCTTCTTGATGGATTCCCTATTAAGGCTTAAACTTATTCCACAGCACACCATACCAGACAATTTGCATTTACGTGGATCGAATACAGTGCATAATTACATTCCAAAGTTGATGTGATCCTAACCTTTACCAAAGTATCATTGATGAAATCTCAATCTAATCTGTCATAGGTCTTCTCTACATCAATTTTGATGGTCATCCATCCAACTTTACTAGCCTTTTTACGCATGGAATGTATAATCTCTTGAGCAATAATGATATTATCTGTTTTGCACCACCCAGAGACAAAACTCAACAGGTTCAGGAGCACCCAATTGAGCATAAATGGTTTCAACCTATTGACAATTACTTTTGCTACAACTTTATACAATACCGTACACAAGTGTATCGAACAAAACTATTAAATTGTTTCAAGAATCTTCTTCTTCGAAATAAGCAAGAGAAGGGTCTTGTTAACCTATTCATTCAGTTGCCCTCCCTCCATAATACACCTGACAAACTCACAAGCACTCTCCCCAACCATGTTCCAATTATGTTGACAAAAAAGAGCATGCAAACCATCAATTCCAAGAGCCTTTAATGGTTCCATTTCAAATACAACATTTTTTACTTCCTTATCGGATACCATGGAGTGCAAATTATCCATATCATATTGTTCTAACCGACAAAAACTATTTCGCACTTGGTAATTGCTCATGATACACTGATCCTTCATGAACAAATTAGGATAAGATAGAGTAGTTTTCTACTATAAAATCTCCTGATCCCTACACTATGATCCATCAATAAGGTTCAACGACTTAATAGTAATAGTCCCTCGACGATTAACAGTGCCAATATGAAAAAAAAATAAAAACAAGTATTTCGATCACCATTAATTATCCATTTATGGTGGGACTTTTAGAACCAGAGGCTCTTTTTTTAGGCAAGCACATAATCTAACTCCATCTTCAATTGATGCTTTAAATTTAAAAGGAAGCTAGATGAAGAATGATCTAACTTACTTTCAATACCACGAATCCTTGCCATTAGCTTCCTTTTCTTTGTTCTAGTATGCCCAAAAACATCATGGTCCTATTTTCGAACATTTTTGGTGAAAATTGTGATATTCTGCAGAATATCCTTAGAAGTACTCCAAGTTTGTTTGAGAAAATCCCAAACTCTAGGTGTTGTTTGAAAACACCACGACATACGAATGTTGAGCAGAGAATTAACACAAAATATCAAGAATTAAGGCAGCTTAACTACAAGTGTGACAAGTCAATTGTAATAGCTCATTTTCGGTAAAATCAAAACAGTGTTTCAATACCACAAATCCAATTCCGAAAAAAAATTATTTTAATATTATTTTATGATCTACAGTATGATAATAATGTCGTATGAAAATTTCATAAAGAAATTTTACTGATTATATGTTTAATTAGATAAAGGACCAAATTGCACAAAGTGTAAAAGTTGAGTTCTAATAGCTAAAGGGATTAAATAGATATGGAATTCAAAAGTTGAGGTCCTTAAATGGTAATTGCTTAGTTGTTAAGGATGATGATTCGTCCATGGAAAATAAAATAAAGAAAAGGATGGAATTGGAAAGTGAAATAATAAAAGATGATAAATGATAAAAAAAAATGAAAATATCATCAATGTTATCATCTTCTTCCCCAAAAATACATGGAAACCCTAGGAAAGAGAAACTAAGCTTGGCTTAATTGAGTAAGTAATATTGTCCCATTTTTAGTAATTTTTATATTTTTAAGATCAGAATAGCTTAATCTATCTATTTTGGAGATTAATTTGTAAAGATATCAAAGTATAGAAATTTTTCCATGGATCTAAATGCTGAAAATTTGAAATTTATGATAGAAAATGAAAGGTTTTTGATGGATAAACAACTTTTGTAAAGTGAATTTTGATGAAATTATGATTTTAGGACTAAATTGTAAAGTTGTAAAATTCAAGGAAAATTTTTTAATTTTATGAAATACATGGGCTGTAAATTTTATATGTAAAATTTGTGTAGGCTTGAAATAAGGATTAGATTGCATGAAATTCATTTTCCAAGCCTAGGGACTAAATTATCATTAATTAAAAGTTTAGAGGCAAAATGGTAATTTTTCCTAGTATGTGAATTGGACTGAATTGAGTATGAATTGGATTAAATTGATGTTAAATTTACTCGTATAGATCCGGATAGACCAAATTCAGAGTTAGAGCGAGAAAAAGAGAAAGTGTCGAATTAGTAGATTTTACGTACACGAACATTTATTAAGATAAGTTCGTGTAACTAAATCGTGTTTATTTTTATGCTTGAATTTAGTGTAGTATGTCTTTATATGAATTATATAAATGTTATAAATGTATGAAATAATCACTTGCCCGTTAATGTTCAGAAAATGATAAGTTCCGTTTGAATAATGAAATTCGACAAATACATGATTTCCCATATTGAATATGGTCTTGCACATGTTGCGAACAGAATATAACTCGGACGAGCAATCCTATTATAAGCCTCTCGAGTATCCTGTTATATATTTCCTGCGAGCATCCTGATCGGTAGTGATTCTGTATGTGTTGCGCACTACCACAACTCTTTGTGAGCGTCCTGTTACATAATTTGATCAATTGTGATCCAGCATTTATTGCGGACACAAGCGCAGCTCTTCGTGAGCATCCTGGTATAGGCTTTTATGAGCTTTCTGACATAGCTCGCTTGAACTTCTTGTTAAGCTATCCGGAGCTCTTGTTACATGGCTCTTTGTAAACATTCCTGATAGGCTCTTCGAGAGCTTCCTGATTAAAAGTTCTTTGTGGACTTCCTGTTATAAAATCTTATAAGTTTCTTGGTATAGCCCAAATAAGCTTCATGTTACATGGCTCACATGACCATCCTGATATATGGCTCGAGAGCGTGCTTCCTGATTATGTGCCCTTATGGGTACCCCTGAATATGAATTGACGATTTCTGATTTGTACACTTCAAGTGTACTACATGTGTATCTATCGATATTTCAAATAAATTCAACAGGTAAAATCCTGACATAAGAAAATATGAACACGAAATGAATTTTTACATATATTTGCCTGAAATACATGAAAATGATGATACATGATATATGGAAGTATGAGATAGCGATATATGAACATGGAACTTGTTTGATGAATATGTTCATCTAATATTATAGATTTGTGCACTTCGAGTGTATTTTCTCGGGTTTCTATTGATAATTTAATTGATTTAATGATCAAAATCCTGACATGAAATTGTCGAAACCATCCCTTTTTTAGATATTTTAAAATTTTAAATTTAATGAAAATAAGGGGGAATCGACTTTTGAAAAACAAATACATGGAGTCGCCACCGATCTTTTTGTTTTGGTGTGATCGGGTCACCTAAGAATTTGGTTATTTTAATAAAACATTTTTGGTTTACTAAAACAACGATTCTGGTCTACGAGAATATGAGAAAACGGGCTCGGGAGTTGGTTATGTATGAGGAAGGATTAGCACCCTCATTACGCCTAAAATTGGTACCAAATTGATTAAATACTGTCCTTATGTCTAAAATTAAAAATGTTTTTGAAATGTGGTTCTTTTTAATAACATTTGAATAACCCGAGTTGGTGGCCAAAAATCTTCTTGTTTCGATGTCCAAAAGTTTATAATTTAAAATTAACAAAAGGATGTCCAACTATTTGGTCCAACGAAAAACCGAAATCTAGCACAGTAGGGCACGATTCCTCGAATTCCCAAACATCGAACATTGCCTCACCTTAGAAAGTACGAGTGAAATTCCGAAGAGATATTCGATTATTTTTAACAAATGAAAAAGCGCAACCCAGCACAATAGGGCAGGATTCTCAAATCGCCAAACATCGAACCTCGCCTTCGTTTTGAAAGGTTTTTAATAAGCAAGCGTGAAAACCTAAAGGAATATTCGATTGTTTTGAGCAAATGAGAAATCACAACCCAGCACGATAGGGCATGATTCCCGAATTGTCAAACACCGAGTATTGCCTCCGTTTTAAAGGATTTTTAGAAGACACGAGTGAAATTTTGAAGGGTCATTTGATTATTTTGAGCAAACAAGAAATTGCAACCCAACACATTAGGGCACGATTCCGCGAATTGCCAAATATCAAACCTCGCCTTCGTTTTAAAGAATTTTTTTTTAAAGATATGAGTGAAATTTTGAAGGGATATTCGATTATTTTGAGTCAACGCGAAATTGCAACCCAACACGTTAGGGCACGATTCCACGAATTATCAAGTATCGAATATCGCATTCGTTTTAAACAATCGTGAACTAGCTTAAAGCATATTAATTTGATTTGAAATAAGACGAAATTAATCATAAAAATTGGGTTTTATAAAACCACATTTCAAAAGTCAAGTAAAAAACGATGAATGTGGTAAACATGCACATGAGATACAATCGGTTAACTAACTAAAAATTAAGTACTAACCTAAAAATGCAACTCGATTACAATAGTGCATGGAGGATAATTGATATAATAATACAATGACAAAAATGATAATATAACAATCATTCAAACAAAACAATACATACAATAATATGCCACAATAATATACATCACATGATATAGAATAGCCAATGCAAGATATAAAAACAACGTGGCAATTAGAAACCAATGCGCTATAAAACGATTCTAAAATAATAACGAATAAATAGACTGATACATAAGTTGACAAATTTGCATGAAAACTATGGATAGCTATATGATTTTTGGAACAGATATTATAGAATAAAAAATTGAATCAAATTGCACGTAAAATGTTTTAAACACGAATTTATTTAGAAGTTAACAAAACATATGATAGTAAAAAAAATTATATAAAAAACTACATGACAAAACATAATGCCCAAAAACGTACATATAAATTTTAAGTTGGCCTAAAAACCACATGTACCCTTATACCAAAACATTTAAATGATAGGCTATAAAAACACATAAGTAATATAATGTAAAGAAATATTCGAAAATAATAATTTTAGAATTACAAAAGGAAGTTTCTAAAAATAATTTCATATATATACATAAAGAGAATATTAAAAAAAAATCATAAAACAAAAAGTATTTTAAAATAAAAAAATCTATTGAAATAATAAGTATATGGATATGTATACCTATGAATTTAAAAGAGAGTATATGCAAATTTATATAGAAATGATAATGTGCATAGGGCTAAATTAATTTTATTATAAATTAAACGATAGATTTAAAAAATATGCTTATGAGTGAAAAATATATATATGTAGAATGTATACGTATATAAATAAAATCTAATTAAAGTAGATTTAGAAATATATATCAAATACGTGTACTAATATAAGTGAGCGTAAAAATAATGCAAACTTTATGCGAAACAAATGTACAAAACATGTTAGAATAACAAAAAATATATATACCAAAATACATGGATTGAGTCAAAAATCATTATATACATGCAAATACATTAACTTTGTTATAACATATGTATATGTATAATAATATAAAGGAAATAAATATTTAAAGAATGCGAAATATGATAATAATATTACAAAAAAACGACTCTACAAAAATGAAGAAGCAATTATCAAGATTAATTAAAATGTACAAATAAAATAAAATAAAAAAGGGTATAAAATAAAAGGACTCGATTAAAATTAAACTAAAACACATGGGGTAATTAGAAAATAAAACAGTAATGATAAGAGGACCAACATCCAACGCGCAAAAACATCTAGGGACTAAAGCTGGCAATATACCAGATCCCAAAACGTATAGTTTAGAAGCGGGTTAGATTGCAAACGGATGTAAGTTACAAGGCCAAATTTAAAACAAACAAGACAAGAACATGGGCTGATTTAAGTATGGCGCGAAAGGGGAGGGACTTGTGCTACAAATAACCCTTCACCGCGCAGACACGCGGGTCTCGAGGGTTAGGAGACAGATCGGGTCGGGTGTGATGTCAATGCGACACCGTTTGAAATGCCATTAGTTGGAGGTCCTATAAAAGGGCTCAATCAGCAGATTAGGCCGAACCCCAAACCCTAGCCTCCATTTTTGCTCCCCTCAATCGAACCTTGACCCTCCATCTGCCATGTCAATCCTCCGCGATGAACGGAGATCGGCCTGTTCGAGTCTCCAGGTGGTTTTCTTTCCGCCTTCCACTCCCCTCGGACCCCGATTTCAACGAAGCAGAGGAGATCTCACGGCGTATTTACGAGGTAAGATTTCATTCCCTCTCCCTTTTATACACCCAAAACGCAAAATAACAAAAGAAATTCCAGGAAGAATGAAACTAAGCCAAGAAGAAAAGGAAAAATCTCAGAAATTTTGAATCGGATCACCTTCTTGCAATTGCTTTTTGAATTTTTTTCCAGTATCTGTTTAGTATGCGTGTATTGCATATTGTGTATTCATTCCTAAACGTGTGTACCCGATTACAAGATTCAAATCTGGCTTTATAGCCGAAAAAGAAAGAGGAAAAATTAACGAAAATAAATAAAAATACAATAAATTCCTTTTGTTTGCACTTGTTGTTGTTTTTGTTTGTCTTCTTGCAGGCACGGGTGCGCGCTGGCGTGTGTACGGGAGCCATGCTGGCTTATGGAGGCTTGGCGTGGTTGCTGGAGGCGTCGTACGAAGCAAGGCTGGGGGTTGTACGGCGCCTGGAGGCTGCGGTACTAGGGTTGCTGAAGTCTTTTGGGCCATTTGGGCCTCGTGACTTTGGATAACTAGGCTAGGGTTTTAATTGACTAGTGGGCTGTTTGGGTCTTTGGGCTTGTAATAAGACATTAATTAATGGACTTTGGTTTATTTATTTATTTATTTATTATTTTATATGTATATATGTGTTTGGGGTTTTAGCAGGCCCGGGCCAAAATTGGTCACTACAGAAATAATTTGAACTTGAGACAAAATATTATGAAAATGTACTTGAAATACATGGGTATGAATTATATATATTATTTGAATTCATGATGTGGAAAGTATATGTATATAGGAGTTTGGTTGTTATTGAGCCCATACATGTTTCTTGATGTTTATATGAGATAGTATGACTTAGAAATGAACTATTACCTGTATGTACATGAAGTACATGGAAATGACATTACCTGATATTATGATGTATGAATTGGTTGTTACATGAATGTGGATCATGCTTGATGACTTTGTTCATCTATGATTAAGGACTATTATATGTGATTACTTGGCTAACATGATGAGGATACGTGTTTAGGGCTTGTGATAAAATTGGTTGATAGTGCCTTGCATGTTTATTTTGAACATACATATATGGTAAGTTATTTACCATGTTATACAAACTTACAAAGCATTTCATACTTACTCTATTTTATTTTCCCTTGTTCTATAGTAATTCGGAAACTCGTTGGATTGAAAGCATCGGTGGAAATCACTCACACTATTCATTGGCCCATCTTGGTATATATGGTAAATTAATTATGGTTATAATGGCATGTATTGTTGGAAAATTTGGACATCACATATATAATAAGGATAATTACATGTTATTATTTACTATCATGATAGGTTAGCCCAAATTAAAAGTGATCTAATTTGGTTAGAATTTTATTGGGCTTTTAATTATTAAATAAAGTATGGGTCAAACATGTGTAGATACTCTTCTAATCAAATTCTAATTAATGATGGGCTAATTAGAATTTGATTAGAACTAATATGCTAAGGTTATAAATATTAGGGTTATAGTCCCCAAATTATACACAAGATATCTTTTCTAATATCCCATCATTAGGAAAGAGAGAGCATATATTCTTTGAATTTCTTGTGTACTAATTTGGAAGATCAAATCCCCAAGTTCCAGAAAGTTTCAAGAAATCCATGGATTCAGGTACGTTTTCGCATCTAGTTTTGTTCTTGATTTATTCTTAATGATTTGACATAACAGATCCTGGTTTATTAAGTTATATTATGATTTATTTTATAAATTCTAACATGTATAGGTTAATTAGCTAATGTTGGCATGTAAATCTTTAGGCTATAAATTAGCTAATGTTGGCATGTAAATCTTTAGGCTATAACTAGCCATTGGAATAGCTTGTGATGAACATGTTTTGATATGTATAAATGAGGCTATAACATGTTGGGTGTGTGCTTAAATGATTGATTGATAGAAATCATGTTGGCATATTGAAAATTAATTCTAACATATTTGGTAAAATATGAATATAGGTGAATTCAATAAGTTAAGTAAGTTTGTATATTTAATTAAATGATGGTAAAGTGTCATTTGGGGTGTTTAAGAGCACATTAGTTGTATGTGATGATATGTCATGCATAAGACTTGGTTTTGACTTGAATTAATTGTTTTAAAATGGCATGTGAATATGTTTAAGTATTGGTGTAATAGGAAGACAAATTAGGTGAGAAATGTGGCTTGGAAAATAACTTATTTTTGTCCATACGGGTAGAGACACGGGCGTGTGTCTCAGCCATGTGTGACACACGGCTTAGCACATGGGCGTGTGACCTGGCCATGTGTCCCCTACATCTTTAAAATGTCAAAACAGAATGCTCAGAATTGATCACACGGCTTAGCACACGGGCGTGTGGCTTAGCCGTGTGACCCCTGCACCTACACACGGTCTAGCACGCTGGTGTATGACCTGATCCTGTGACCCAAGTCAGAGACTTACACGGCCTGATACACGGGTGTGTCCCTGGTCGTGTGAACCACACAGGCGTGTGTCCCCTGCACTTAGGAAAAATTTTGAGATTTCGTAAAAGTTTCTATGTGAACTCGGTTTAGTCTCGACTCGTTTCAAATGCATGTTTTGGACCTCGAGGGTTCATATAAGGGACTTTATGATTAATTTCCAATATGAATACTATATGATATGGAATATTTCTTATTTTATCTGTAAATTATGGTAATGTTCTATAACCCTGTTTCGATGACAGATTCGAGTTAAGGGTGTTACAGGAGTGTTCCAAAGATTGAACTCAAGGGATTGTCAAATTGGTAAATGTGTTTATCAAATTAATTATGAGTTAAGCAATTACTAATCTAGTTAAGTCAAAATTTATTTGTGCAACCAAATAAAATAAGACTTAAGCTATATCTAAATTAACAAATAAAAATGCCAAACTAAATTTCTTCCTTTTTATTAGAAACAATGCAAATAGATTGAAATGATGGTCAAATGATTCATGGATTACTAACTAAGCTAATAAACATATGATTATTATATTATTTCCACTCTTAGCTAAGAATCTCCTATTGGTCTTATCCTAAACTAAAAGATATCACCTAAGCTATTCTTTTAGTCTTATTTAGGCGTATAGATCTCCTCATGACCTTACTATTTGACACAAACGTATCAAAGTCCTACATGATAAAGTCTCCTCTCGGTCTTGTCTATCTAAATCTTTCACTAGAGGCATCAATTCTAGTGTAATATGCAATTTAATATACTTGAACAAACAACTAATCAAGGAATAGATTAACTTTGTTAAGTAACTCAATCATCAATCAACCAATAAAATAATTTAGCACATAATTAAATTTAAATTCCACAAAAGCATTTTAGCAAACACATGATAGGCGTAAAATATAAAAGATAAGGGTTGAGAAAATACTCATTAATATATAAAAATCCAATGAAGCGTAAGATTTGAACCCATCTTCATGCAAAAGGTTCTGGCAAAAATGAAGAAACAAAAATACTACAACAAGAAGAAAAGAAAAAAAAAGAGAAGCAAAATGAAAGCCTAAACTAAGAAAAGAATAGTAAAACTTATGTAATGTGCAACCTATTTCTCTACACTAGCCTTGCCACCCAAATAGTTTATATAAGATGGTATTTATGGGCCAAAAATATATTTGACCTAACATTGACAATTATGCCCTTTAAATGGAAATGCTTAAGCTTGTTTAGACACAAAATTGCCCCTATAGTTTTTCACCCATCAAACTTCGGTGTCGCGACATCCATTGCAATGGGAATGAGCTTGACTTGGGGGCACTTGGTGTCGCAACATAGCCTTGATGGTGTCGCAACCTCAACGATAGTGGCAATTGCGTTTCTTCACATCAACAATTTGCTTGGAGTTGCGACCTCAAAAGTTTGTAGTTGTAACTTTGAGGCTCGATGTTGTGACACCACATGCTTAATATCGCGACTTAAACGAAAAGTTGCTCAAAGTTGAGTTTTTGTTGAAGTTCACTTCCTTGAAGTGATAGAGGGTTAGTGTCGAGACCTACATACACCGATGTTGCAACCCCTACAACAATTAAGGTCCTCTTTGATGTGTGGCCTCAATCATCTCCCTACACAAGCTTAAATCAATCATTAGAATCTCCAATGACAGTTTTTTTTTTCAATTTGGGTCTCAAAAAAGGTAAAATATAAGAAAATTTATCATTAACATTAAAAGCTAATAATCGATAAACTACTTGAAAACAAGTTCATTACATACTCAAGAGATCCTAATTTGACATATCAAATCAAGGCAAACCATTGTTACCATGCAGCTATAAACCAAAAAAGGTCTTTGACCATGCGATCTTAGATCCTGCCCAGTTGATGATAAATCGGCCGATGATCAGACCCAACATGTGCCAAGTGTTGTATATAAGAGTTCGAAAATTCCAACACACATTATTCATTGCCAATACATCTATTTAGTCTTTGTTGCAAATTCCCTTGAGACTACGTGAAAGCAGGACTAGAGAACCTAAAATCATGCAAGTTCAGATCGAATAAGAAATTGAAGAAACATTGATAAATAGCAAATAGTCGATCCCCCATGTCACTCAATAGTAGACACAATAGCATTGAAATCCCTATCTAACACCCATGAAGTATTTGATGAAGGGGAAAACAAGGCAATTGACTCCAAAGGTCATTCCTTATCGTAGGGTTAAGGCTACCATAAACCACTATTAAAATAAAAATGGATCACATGCCAACGCCAACACACTTCACATGAACATATTGGTTTGACATAGGCAAAACCTTAAGTTGCATACCTAGCCTCCACAACAACCAGATCCCACCAAAAAAGTCATACGTCTCAACTCGAAATGAAGACTCATACCCAGTCCTATGCATAACGCCATCAACTTTATCTTCATGCACTCAAGTCTCCAGTAGTGCAATGACAAACAACTTATGCTTAGAAACAAACATTTTTAAAACTCAATTGATTTTAGGGCTTGCCGCCTTTTGGCAATTCCAAAATAAGGCATTCATAAAAATATACAAACAAGAAAAATTACCTCACTGGCTACTAGTAAGATTAGCAATGTCATCATCTTCAACAATAGCATCCCCAACAACACATTTAGAATCGGAATCAACTACAGGAATATTCGTTGGAAAATTTTCTTTCTTAACATTATCCAATATGCCACTTTGTTAATGAGAAAATATCATATAGTTAAGGACATATAAATAAATATCGTAAATAAATTTAAACCTAATTAAAAAATAATTACAATTTTTGGGCATAGTACTAGAAAAGGCCCATTTCTTAAATTATTTATAGAAATGGGCTGCTCCAAAAAATAATAACTGGAATGGACTAAAAATACTAAAACGCGTTGACGTGGATGCGTTTTCACGGAAAAGCGCAAAAAAGCACGCTGACAAGGACGCAGTTTGCCCCGTGTTAGCAAAAGCACATTGACATGGACGCGCTTTTGCTCGTACTTGGACAAAATTTTCAAAAAAGGTTATTTTTTAAAATATTAAAAAAATAAACCATTTTTTTAAAAAATTACAAGAATAAGACTTTATAAAGACCTAAAGTGACAATATCATTTCTTTTTTTATTTTAAGGTGCCACAAATTAATATGGAAACAAATCTTACAAAATAGATCTTTATATAAACCCAAAGTCTCATTTCCCTTATTTTCTTAAGTAATATGGAATCTGAGATATGTATATATATAAAGTCATGAATATGTTTGCAACTTGTTCCTAGACAATGTGGGATTCCTTCCTCTTTTAACTAACAACATAAGATTAAAGACTATACTGTATTTTATATATTTTCTTACAAAACAATTTCTATTTTTTTTATATTTTGTTAACATTTTCTCATATTATAAAATTATCTTTTGAGATCTTTAATCTTATTGCATTTTAGAATTGTTAGCATATACAAAAGGACTATTAAAAAAAAGAACAAATTGCACATATGAAAATCTTCTTTTCAATTTTAAATATTTAAAGTTAATATCCATGCAATTCTAATTTTTAAAATAATTTTCCTTTATTTCAATTTACAAGTTATACTTTTAATTTTTTATTATTTATTTTATTTTATGTTATGAGTGTTTGATTAATAAATAAATGGTGAATATTTGGTACTCAAATAGTATATTATTTTTGTAATTTTTAAAAATTGATTTCTCATTTTTTAAATATTTATTTTTAAAATATTTTACTATACTCGTTAATTTTTTAATCCTAATTTAATTTAATTTTCATCATCTAATGAATGTTGATAAATTTATTTCAGATGTATTTTGACTATATAGATAATCCATTTAAACGTAGTATATAATTATGTTAAATAAGTTTTCTTATAGATCGAAATATATGATATACATAAAATATAATAATTGTTTTTCATATTTTTTTATCTAGATTAAATTACATCAGTAGTCACTTAACTATGATCTTTTTTCCTATCGAATTATAAAAACTTATAAAATGATCACTCAACTATTAGTATTTTTTTAATATTTTATTATACTCATTTTATATTTTATAATTTTTGTACTTATAGAGTTTAGAAATTTTATTTATAATGTAATAAATGTTAACTTTTTGCAGAAAAAATTTAAACTCTAAAAGTAAAAAATATATAAAATATAGTGTAGTCTTTGATCTTATAATTGTTAGGTAAAAGAGGAAGGAATCTCACATTGTCTAAGAACAAGCTGCAAACCTATTCATGAATCTATATATACACATATCTCACATTACATATTGCTTAAGAAAACAAGTGAAATGAGACTTTGGGTCTATATAAAGATCTGTTTTGTAAGTTTTATTTCCACATTAATTGGTGACACAAAAAAATAGAATAAAATAATGCTACCACTTTGGGTTTTTATAAAGGCTTATTTTTATAAATTTTTAAAAAATTGGTCTCTTTTTGTAATATTTTAAAAAAATGATCTTTTTTGAAAATTTAATCCGAGCAAGGGCAAAAGTGCATCCACGTTAATGTACTTTTGTTGACACATGACAAAACGCGTCACCGTCAACGCACTTTTTTGTGTTTTCCACCAAAAACGCATTCACGTTAGTGCATTTTAGTGGTTTTAATCTATTTCAGTAATTATTTTTTTGGAACGACTCATTTCCGTAAATAATTTAGGAAATCGACATTTTCTGGTACTATGCCCATAATTTTTTTTCATCTACTTTTTTGTTTATGGACAATTGTTTTTCATCTACTTTTTTGTTTATGGACGACTTATCTATGATTTTTACCCTTGATTCACTTCCATAAAATTCTTCTTTCATTCTAAACCAGACATCATTTTGCAGTTCATATTTTCAACAAAAACATTACTCAAGCCAATGCACCTAAAATCATTATTTTAAAATCCAAATAAAAAATATAATTTTATTGATGTACAAGCACTATTTAGTTCTATATTATTAAACTGGAGAACATAAATATGTTTGATACATCCTCAATAAACTATTAAACTTGTAACACCCCTTACCCGGTCTGGTCAGGTTGCTGAACCCGAGCTATGGAATGTTACTGCAATTACCCAAATAGATCACGTTTAAGTTAAGCTCAAAATTCTGATTAAACAATAAAATACTTCATAAACCATGCCAAATATGATTTACAAACTAAACTGAGTCTCAAACTAAACTGAGTCTCAAATGAGCTTACGAAAGCTTTTAAGCCAACCCGAGAACAAATAAAGATCAAACTGGAAATGTTTCAAAAAGAAGAAAAAAATTGTAAACAGGGGTCACACGACCGTGTATTCAAGCCGTGTACCTCATTGTGCCCATGTGGATCCTAAATGTGCCTTCTTATACAAGTTTTCAACTCAACTTTACAATTAGATCATACATATGCATTTAACCATATTTAAACCTATTCCAAGCATTCTCAAACCATGCCAAACATATCACCATTCATCATCCTAAACATCAAACAAATATGTCTCATTGGTACCAATACACAACAAAGTAATACATACCAATTTAAGTCATTCAAGCATGCATTATAACATGTATTAACATCACATTTTCATATCAAATAATCTATGCCATTCTCAATCACCTTAATTCCATTATCCACATTCAAAATTTTCCATCCAAATGCTTCAATCATAAATTATCATAATGCCATCATTCACACTTTTATACACTCTTTATAGTATTCAAAGTCAAACGCCATATAAGTTCAACTTGTGATCAACCAAAATAAATCATATACAATATACAAAATGACACCCCTAGGTACATGCCAATTGACTAACAAGGAAGTTCACCATCATTATTGAGTCCGAGATCTTCACTGGATGCTGAAATCGATATATAGGATCACGTACTTAATCTAACCTGTGTATAGAAACAATTGAACGTTGAGTAATCTATACAAAGACATCATTATAAGCAATATCAATGCGATAAGATTTTAAGAGAACTTTCAAGGTTTTATTAAAACATAACATTATACCAAATGTATTATTTATACCGTAATAGCATACCATACTCCAAATTTCATACTAGTCTTTCGAAGTGAATAACTTACACCTAACGCTCATTGATACATTTGGGAACTAGTGTCTCATCAGACAAGTCGAAGTAATCCAACTGGGCTCAGCGCTTGTCAATTTAATTGGCACCCAATGCCTCACCAGGTAAATCGAAGAATATAATTGACACCTAGTACCTCATCAGATAAACTAAAGCATTACTTGCACATTTACTAAGTAACAAGTTTTCCATAGAATTTCAATTATATTCCAACAACCAAAATTCATAACTCAATTCAACAAGTCATCTCATAACATAACATTTTTCAATCTAATACAAAGTCAACTTCATACTTGCATCAAAATACACTATTTTCCATTTTATACAATTTAGTCTTTCATTACAAGAATCAACATTTCATTCAATAATTATTTTAAACTTTTAGACTATTATTCTTCAATCCATTAGTCTCTCAAACTTTTAAGCAATTGAGCCCAAGTAACCTTATAAGGAAAATCACATCAACCATACGGATACCTATTCAAAGCCCATGACTGTGCAAAGCACGTTGATGCAATAAAACATTTAATGATACTCTGATGCGTGCAAAGCACGAATTAGCCTACCAAATCCCGGAAACAATTCATTTGTTTATTTAAAAATAAAAAAATTAAATAATATATATTCATTTAACATATTTCAAACAAATCAATAAATATTTCATACATAGCATATCATTAATAATTGACATAAATCAACAATCAACAACGTATCTCAATCACTTAAGCAAGTGATATAGCAAAAGTATAAGATAAATAAGAAATTAGCAAATCCCAATCCAATCAACAATCAACAACGTATCTCAATCACCTAAGCAAGTGATATAGCAAAAGTATAAGATAAATAAGAAATTAGCAAATCCCAAACCGTAATTCTAAACATTCATTGCTTAAAACCCTTCAATTCACAATGAACATCAGTTTCAACTATTTATTAGACACCTTCGCTTCAATATAAAGAAAACAAATAAATTTATTAAAATTAGATTTAAGTTATCATTTTCATTACAATTAATGCGTTTTAATCTACAAAAAATTTTCATCTATTCCCAATAAAATTAATATCCCACAACAATTTCAAGCATTTGGGGCAACAAATTCGATGAAATTACAACATCAATTTGAAGCAGCTAATAGCAACAAATTATTGAGAAATCAGTTAGGAAGGAACTGAAATTAGTAGCCACTATATCAAGGCTGGTCGGTGGAGGAAATTTTGCTAACCAATAGCCTTTTTGAAGCAATGGTCAGTGTAGTGGGCAACAAATACTTGTTCGATCAGTAGTGAATTGGAAAGCAATCAAGCAGGTCAATGAAGCAGCTTATTTAAAACACATTAAAGGTTGTTTAACCAGCTGTTTGGAGGCTAATTGGTGATTGAAATTGGATCAGATGGCAGCTGGTATAAGTAGTGGGTAGCAACTATTTTGGGAACAATTCTATCGGTAATTTGCAGCAAATAATTTGGAAGCAATGTGGTCGATGCAAGGAACATTTCGTAATTTCAGACGATATTAGAAGTTCACATAGTCATATTGGACTAAGATCTCAATATGGACAACAATAAGATACTTTGAAATGGATAGCATTAATACATAATATTTTGATAACATAAAGGAAAACCTTAAATTCCATTTGAACAACAAATGTTCAACCTTCTAGCATAATTTCAATCTGGACAGCAAGCATTATTTAACATTCAGACATCAAAGAACGAATTTAATCCTCATCTATTCAATCAATATCAAGTGTCCTAATTTGGACATTAGTAGTCTTAAATAAAACCACAACAAATCAAACTTGAAAATTTTCACGGTTAATATCGTAAAGAAAAATTTAAAGAACCAACAAGCTTACCAAGATTTTCCCGCTTCTCCTACCTTCTACCGTCTCTATTTTTCTTTTTGTTGCAGCCCTCTTCTTCTTCTTCGACTAGCAAAATAAACCTTCGTTTAATTATAACAATACTAACAACAAATTCCCAACACAACATTTAGAACATTCATGCATTAACATTCCATGCAGTTGCACAATAACAAGATGATTTTCTTCCCTCTTCAAGCTCTTGATTTTATCATCTTAATAATTGATTCTACTCTCCTCCCATCTTCTTTTTCTTTCCAAAAAAACAAAGCAAAGAAGAGCTATGATCAAGGAAAAGCTTAACTGGATTACCGAGTTACTTGAAATTTCAGCTACCTAACTAGCTAAAATCATAGTTTTTCCTGCATGCATGTGACACCAAGCCTTCTTCCAATCGGTTTTCCAGCAGAACAAATATGGAAGAAAACTAAAACTCCATTCCCCCTTTCTTTCCAAACGGTGAAGACAAATAAAGAAAGTGGAAGATGAGACCAGTTTTTATGTTTTATTCATTTCTTTTTTATAATTATATAAAATTTTAACTTTATTGCCACTTAATTTCATGTTTCTACCATAAACTAACATAAGAAAATGGTAATTTTCCATTTTAGGCATTGGTTAAATGTTATTTAACTCTATTATCAAATAAAATCAATAGAAATCAACTTTTACGATTTAATCCATGTACCTTAATTAATCACTAAATTGACAAAATTATTAATCTAAAACCTAATTCACTTATACAATAACTCTGTAAAAATTTAATAAAAATATTTATGGATTTAATTTATGAAAATGAATTCCTGATATTTCAGTTTCCAAAACCACTGACTTTAGTATCATTGCACTTGTACCTTAATTAATTATCAATTAAATAAAATTACTAGACCAAATTTTAATATATTTCTATATTAATTTTATAAATATTAAATATTAATATTTACAAACACGATTTATAAAAATATTATTTCAGAATCATAAGTTCTGGCACCACTGAAAAATCATATTATTACAAAAGTAAAAAGATATGTTTGATACATTCTCAATATTGAAAAATAGAAAAGCCATTGAAACATTTATTGTCGAAATATAATTGTACAGGCCAATTTTGGGCTAAACCCAAAACCCAACTAACCTAGCCCAATATCCTAAAACTACCTGAGCCCAAATTTTAAAACCCTAACAGCCCATCTGCTTAAAAGATTCCAGCAGCAAGCCCTAGCTCCCACCATTGTCAGCCGCCGCTTCCCACCATCGGCCAACCATTGGCTGCCTGGTGCACTACCCCTCGTCCACCGCGCCCACGACCTGCAACAGAGACAGAAACAACGACAAAAGCAGCATGCGAGGGATGGGGGCAAAGAATAAACAAAACAGAAACAAAAACAAGAGAAATGAATCGGCTTTAAAAAGCCAGAATCAAGAACAACAGGGGAGGGCTTTTTTTTCTCTTTTTTTCTCTCTTCGGGGATTTTTCTTTTCTAAAAAAAACGCATATCAAATATAAAAAACAAAAGAAAAAAGGAAAAGGGGGAACACATCGTTGAATAGCAGAAATAAGAACAACAAAGGTGGATATTTTTTGGTCTATTGACTTATCGTTTTCATTTTATTTCTATTTTTATTTTGTTTCATGAATCTGTTAAATAAAAAGAAAGCAATGAAAAGGAGGGGAGGGAGAAAACGAACCCTAATCCCCCGCATGTACCGTCGTCGGAATCCTTCGGGTCACCCAAATCGGGCCGCAACGGGTGGCGTTCGGGTTTCTTTCCCGCGGCTTTAGGGCCATGAAGGTTCGGGCTCCATCGGTTGTTAGAAAAGAGGTTAAAAACCCACCTTCGGCCACTGCTCGTTCGCCATGACTGTGGCATGGTCCGTCGATCGGAGAGAAATAGGGGAGGGAGAGAAAGCAAACAGCTTTCTGTTCTTTTTAAAACTGGGGGTTGGAAATGAAATTAGAAAAGAATGGTTTTTTTGTGTTGTTTAAATGATGATTATAAAACGGCGCCGTTTTGGTGGGGGTGGGTCCGCGCATCTCCACTTAAATGGGGAAATTGCGCAGTTAGCCCTCCCCTTTTGTGACGCGTCTTAATCAAGTTTTTTTTTCTTTTAAATTTGGCCCAAATATTTAATCGCGTGACGGTTTAACCCAGTGCTGCGCAGTATGTAGGAGGGATGGGTTAATTCCCCTTTTGGTCCTCCATTGTTTCCAGCGCATTTAATTTGGTTTTTTTATTTGTTTCGAATTTGTCTCTGTTTTCTCGCCTTTCGTTCGATTTAATACACTTTGTGGGGCTATTTTTATTTTTATTTTTTAACATTATTATCATATTATATATTATCATTATTACTATCATCATCTCTATCTATATTCATTCACATGCATTTTTCTTATAATATATATGCATTTTCCTTATATGGTATTCACATATTTTTTATAATATATATACATATATGTGCTTGATTTACATTACACGCCTACCTATATATTTTATACGTGTGTTTATTTTTTATTTTTCAACTTATATATATATGTATACTTTTATATTTTTTAGTTTTTTTTTATTTTGTAAACATGTGTGCGTATTTATATATATATGTATTATTCTTCCTAATTTCTTTTTATACATACATGTTCTAAAATATACATTCATTTCCTATAGTATATACATTTTTTAAAATACTTTTTTTACCATTCTATACCATTTTAATATATACATACTGTATAGACATATAAGTATTTTGATATACATATATATAATTTCGTACTTTACCAACGCACATATACTTATGTCTTTTTATTTTTTCGTAAACATATACCCATGTGCATACTTTATCCATTTATTTTATTTTCATGATTTTCATATACATATACACGTTTTTTATATTATTTTTTTATATATTACATTACTTTTTTGTGTATCCTTGTATAGGCGAGTTAAATATATGTGCACACATACTTGCAAGTTTACTTGTATACTATACTTGTATATATATTTGTAAATATTTACGTATATATGCTTTAAATTAAAGGATCTGCATCATATTGTATATAAACCTTTTAACATACCCTTTTGAAAATACATTTTGGTTTTAACCATTCGTCAAAATTATTTTCTCGATTTAAAGTTTTTTTTGAATAAAAGCTTTTTTTGGAAGTTTGGGATTTTCGAGAGAAATTGAGCCCTAACGTATTGGGTTCTGATCTTCTTAGTCAATCTTAAATAACCAAGGATGTTCTTTATTCAAGATAAATGCTTAAAAATCATTTTGGGAACTTAACTTGTTGTGCCCTAACGTATTGGGTGTGGCATGTTACTTTCTCGAAATGAAGATTTTCGTATGGAATAAGAGAAATATCCAAAGTTCGGGGATTATGAGGAATTGTACCCTAACGTATTGGGACTCAATTTCTTTACATGACTCAAACAATTGGTTATCCTTTTGCAAATTTCATCATTCAAGCTTATTTTAAAATCATTTTTAACTTTCGACATTAAGACATTAAATTAATCGACTAGGTACCAATTTTGGGCGCATCGAGGGTGCTAATCCTTCCTCGTGCGTAATCGACTCCCGAACCTGTTTTTGGATTTCGTAGACCAAACTCGTTGTTTTAATAAAATCAAATTGTTTATCAAAAACAACCATTTTACGAGGTGACCCGATCACACCTCATCAAAAAAGATTGGTGGCGACTCCCAATTTCGTTTCATTTTCAAAATCCAAGTCGACCCCGTTTTCATCCAAAAAATGGTGTCAACAGCTTGGCGACTCCACTGGGGAACCATAAGAGAGTCAAGCCACGTGTTGATTATTTCTTGTCTTTTTGTCGAAAGTTGAAAATTCGATTTAAATTTACGATCCTCTCATTGCATCTCTTTTGTTTTGAGTTATATTTTTTATCGTGTTCAGTATTTTATTTTATACCTCTGCACATTGCATTGCATGACCGCTGGTCATACCCTTTTAAGTGGGAGTGAGAAACTACGCCTTCGTGAGGTTTTCACCTCCGCATGGGATAGTGAATCGCTTCCGGGATACATCCGTACCTATGTCTTCGTGAGATTTTCATCTCCGCATGGCCATAGGGAAATGTATTCCCTTGAACTGAACTCAGTCCATATGAGCCTATAATGGGTGAGGATCGAGGAATCTGCTGGTTCAGGTACCCTTACTTTAGAACCAAACCACACATAGCGAGCCATAAGAACCCACCGAGATAGAGCTATTCTAGACCCTAGTGCTTACCGAATAGATGCTGTATTTGTTATTGTTTACTTTAAATCCTAGATCTAATTTGCTTTGTTTGTGATTGCATGGCATTTTCATTTCAAAAGAGGTGTCGATTCACGTTCAGTATAGATAGAAAGCTTATCATGGAAAAGAGGTTTCTTGATAAAGTAGAAGACAATGCAGCTGTACGATTATGGGCTGAGACGATGTGGAGAGAGAAAGGCGATAGTCTGGCAGAAGGGTACGTATCAGAGTTATGGGACTTCACCCGTATCAGCGTAATCCAAAATGATCTTCGAGAAATGAAGGAAATATGGGATCAATGGGACGACGGGACCAAGCAGATGTTTTACCGTGATTACGGGGACCTGCCTCACCTACTTGGTGTCAAAGTAGACAAGCATTTATTCCGAGCCCTAGCCCAATTTTGGAATCCTGCTTACAGTTGTTTCACTTTTGGAAAAGTGGACTTGGTGCCCACCGTGGAAGAATATACGACCTTGCTTCGGTGTCCAAAGATTCAAATTGACAAAGCCTATTCTAGAGCTGCTAGTGTCCCAACATTATTAAAAAAATTGATGAGCATTACAGGGATGAGCGAACAGTGGGTCGCTGCCCGGATCCAACAGAAAGGAGACAGTAAATGCGTTCCCTGGAAAAGCTTGCGAGATTTAGTATTAGCACACCCCGATGTGAAGAAAAGAGTGGATGTCTTCGCTCTAGGTATCTATGGTTTGGTAATTTTCCCTAGAGCTTTAGGGCACGTAGATGAGGCCGTCTCTGATTTGTTCGATCGGCTTAGTAAGGGAGTCACGCCCATCCCGGCAATCTTAGCAGAAACCTTCAGATCTCTAAGCGCATGTCGAAGAGCAGGGGAGGGAAGGTTCATCGGATGCGCACAGCTACTATTGGTGTGGTTCCATAGTCACTTTTGGAAGGTGGAAAATGTCTCTTATCGAGTCTTCTCAGAAGGTTATTCCCCATTGAAGGAACAAGTTGCTACACCAAGACGAGACGACATCACGGAAGAGAAGTGGATGACGATTCTCCAAAATCTTCAGGAGGATGACGTTGAATGGAAAGCTCCTTGGATGGTACCCGACGAGATCCTGTATCGATGTGGTGATTTCGACTGGGTCCCTTTACTCGGAATTTGGGGAGCTGTCGATTATGCCTCTTTACTCGTATTAAGACAATATAGATCGAGACAGTTCATACCAGCAACACAAGGGTTGGCTCAATGTGAGTTTTCTTATAAGGATGAAAACTACAAGAGAAAAACTCGAGAAATATCTAACGCTTGGAAACAGGTTCACCGAATGAAAATATTTACCATAGGAGCGATGGCAACTTCAGAATATTATGGGTGGTGGAGTAAAAGAGTCAATGACAACATCCCTAAACCGAGGGAAGATTGCGTTCAGTCTATAGAAGAGCATCTACAAGTAGTTCCGTCAGAATTAGAGATCATCAAACGAGACTTTGAGAAAAGGAATTCTGAGTTGGGAAAAAGGATAGAACAGTTAGAAGAAGAAAAAGTGCATTTGGGATTAGACATCGATATCCACAAGCTAGAAGCCGAGAAATTAAGGAAGGGAAAGAACAAAGCTGAAGAGGATTTGGATAGTCTAAAAACAGATTACAAGAAGCTGCGATTGTCGATGAGAACTGTCGGTCTGGGCAAAACGTCAGAGCAGTGGCGACAAGAGATCAATGAGGAAAAGAATAGGGCCGATCAGTGGGAAAAGAAATTTCAAGATGCTCGAGCTCGAGAAAACGCTTTGGAAAGGAGTTTGTTAGAGTGCCGAAATGAGAAGGCAGGATTAAAGGCCAAGGTGACAGAGCTAGAAAAGTCACTTCACTCGTACCGTAGTCGCAACTCCATGATCGAATTAAGAGCAAGCTTAAATAAGATCGAAGAACTGAAGGAAAAGGTAGAGGAGCTTGAGGACGCATTACACAATTCTGAGCTACGAATGGAGCTTCTTGAGAGGAGTAATGATCAATGGCAAGAGCAATTCCATCATTCTCAAAGGCAGATTAGAGACAGAGATTACGTTATGGGCGAAGCTGTGACTCAAGTACGGGAAGTGGCTGATCATCTGCAAACATTAGCAGTTCAGGCCGATGTATTGAGTTTAAAATATGAGTCAGAATCAAGCCGAGGTCGAGATTTAGCTTGGCTTCTTAGGAAGGTTAAGGCCTTGGGTATAAAGGCGAAGTCGTATATGTAATTTATTTTATGTAAAGAAATTTGCTTTCTAGTTGAGTTTTCTAATGAAATTGAATTCGAATCAATGCCTCTTTTTGCATTCATTTCATACATTTGCATTACATCATATGCAGTAAGTTTCATAAAATGACCCTAATAAAATTAAATTATGACAGTTACCCTGGAAACCAACAAAAATCTAATCAAATATCACTACGGTACTCGTCGCCAAACAAAGTAATGGATCAAAGGATGGAAAGATTGGAACAGTTGCAACGAGAGATGCAAGATCAGATGCATGAACGACTGGAAAAAATCCAGCAGGACATGTTAGAATCCCAGAACACTGTGATGAACCAATTAAAACAGTTATTGGCTGGAGGGAATAACAAAGGAAAAAACCCCGTAGTTGATGCTGGGGAGGATCACGATGACCCTGTTTATCCTCCAGGTTTTACCCCAACTAACATCCAAGCACAACCAGAGGTGTACCCACAGAGGATACCGGTTATCATTAGACCTCAATGTCTGGCTAGTGCCTCGGTACCAGTGCATTTTCAAATGGGCTCGGGTTCTAATCCCGGGGATAATCCCACTAATCCTGTGGTCCCGGACCTCGATGACGTGGTAGAAACAGAAAAAACAAGAATGAACCTGCCAAAACAGCTGGAGGACCGATGTAGATGGTTAGAGGAAAAATTTAGAGTCATGGAGAACATCGACTATCATCGCGGGGTTGACGCCAAGGATCTGAGTCTGGTCCCTGATTTAGTACTCCCACCTAAGTTCAAAATGCCGGAATTCGAAAAATATAATGGGACTAGTTGTCCTGAAGCTCATATAACTATGTTCTGTCGAAGAATGACAGGATACGTCAACAATGATCAGCTGTTAATCCACTGCTTCCAGGACAGTTTGATCGGATCTGCAGCCAAATGGTACAACCAACTGAGTCGTGCTAAAGTTAGTTCATGGAGAGACTTGGCGCAAGCTTTTATGAAGCAATACAGTCATGTAACGGATATAACACCCGATCGAATTACGTTACAAAACATGGAGAAAAAGCCTAGCGAGAATTTCAGGCAGTACGCCCAACGATGGAGAGAAGTGGCAACACAAGTCCAGCCACCCCTTTTGGAAAAAGAGGTCACCATGTTGTTTATCAACACTTTGAAAGCCCCGTTCATCAACCACATGTTGGGGAGTGCTACCAAGAGCTTCTCGGATATGGTAATGTCCGGTGAAATGATTGAGAACGCGGTAAGGAGCGGTAAAATCGACACGGGAGAAAGCTTCAAAAGACCAGCCCCAAGGAAAAAGGAGGGCGAAGTAAACAACGTAAGCACATATAGCAAGAGCCATTCAAAACCGATTACCGTTGGCCCTCCAAAAATGATAACCACTAGTCACCAAGCCCCCTCGAGGCAGGAACCCAACACAAGGCCCAACACAAGGACTAACACAGAGAGACTTCAGTTCACACCCATTCCAATAACATACGGGGAACTGTATCAGAAGTTATTTGATGCACACATAGTATCTCCATTTTATCTCGAGCCCATGCAACCTCCATATCCCAAATGGTATGACACGAATGCCCAATGTGAATACCATGCAGGGATACCAGGACACTCGATTGAGAACTGTACTGGGTTTAAAAAGGCGGTGGAAAGGTTCATTAAGATGGGGATTGTGAAGTTTGACGACCCATTAGGACCCAACGTAGCAGCAAATCCGTTACCTAACCATGCTGATAAAGGGGTAAACGCAATAATCGAAGGTGAGAAAAGAGAATCAAAACCGACATTGCAGAGATAAAACCCCATTGAGTTGGGTCTGGAGACAAATGGTAGAAGGAGGTCTCATCAAACAAGATTAAAAGAAAGGCCCGAAGGAACAAAGACGTACTGCGAGTTTCATGCTGAAGAAGACCATGACATTCGAAACTGCACTGAATTTAAGGCCATGGTGCAAAATCTGATGGACAACAAAGAGCTAGAATTTTATGAAGAGATCAAAGGACTTGAAAATGGATAAGTTTATGCCTCGGAGGAGGGGCCTACGGGAAAGGCCCCAAATCACCCAGTGGTGATTATTTCAAGGCCAACGAGTACAGGATCTGGAATACAACTGGCGCCAAGGGTCATAATCCAAAAACCTGTAGCCTTTCCTTACAAGGATAGCAAAAAGGTTCCCTGGAATTACGACTGCAATGTGATGATCACGGGAGAGGAGAACCCGATAAATGCTTCAGAAGAGGCTAATGACGCAGGTTTCTATACGCGTAGTGGAAAACGTTACGACCTGGGAAATACAAAAAGGGAACTTATAAAAGGGAAAGCCTTGGCGGTTGAACAAGATAAAACGAAGACGATCGGAATTGAACCGCAAATTAACACACCGGTGACCGAAAATGAGGCTAGAGAATTCCTAAATTCTTGAAGCATAGCGAGTATAGCGTGGTGGAACAATTGCATAAGCAACCCGCTCGCATCTCAGTGCTCGAGTTACTTCTAAGTTCAGAGATACATCGTAATGCGTTGGTAAAAGTGCTAAATGAGACCTATGTCGCTAAAGATATCTCAGTGAACAAATTGGATCGCCTGGTTAACAATATAAATGCCGATAATTTCATCTTCTTCAACGATGATGAGATCCCGCCAGGTGGTATGGGATCTACCAAGGCCTTGCACATCACTGCCCGTTGCAAGGGGTGTATACTACCGGCAGTACTCGTGGACAATGGATCGGCCCTGAATGTTTACCCCTGTCCACATTAAACAGGTTACCTGTGGACAGTTCTCACATGAAATCATGTCAAAATATAGTGAGAGCATTGATGGCACTGAGAGGAAAGTGATGGGGAGAATCGAGATACCTCTATTGATTGGTCCAATACATACGAGGTAGACTTTTTGGTAATGGATATTAAACCATCTTACAATTGCCTATTGGGGAGGCCTTGGATCCATTCTGCAGGAGCTGTACCATCGTCATTTCACCAAAGTTAAAATTGGTGAGGGAGGGTCGATTGGTGACTATAGGTGCAGAAGAAGACATCATTGCGTCAGTCACCGATGATATGCCATACATAGAGGCTGATAGTGAAGTGATAGAATGCTCATTCCGGTCATTGGAATTCGTAAATGCCACATTTGTCATCGAGATGAGCAAAATCCCAGAGCCTAAGATATCCAAGGCTACGTCAATGAGCTTACAGCTAACGATGGGAAAGGGAGCATTGCCTGGAAGAGGATTGGGAAATACCTCCAGGGAAGGGTCGGAGTACCGATCCTGGTTAACAAACAGGACCGTTATGGTTTGGGATATAAGCCTAATGCGGTGGAAAGGAGGAAAGAGATGGAGAGAAAGCAAGAAAAGAGAAGAGCACATTTGAGCGGGATAGAAGCCAAGTGGGGGCCGATAACCTTTCCCCATATATCTAAGACTTTTGTTTCAAGGGGAATTGTCTACCCTGAAGAGAAGGATGAGGTTACAGAAGGAAGGATTGAGAGGTTGGACATCAATGCCATATCCGCGGAAGAAAGGGTGGAAAGGAATTTATCAGGCATTCGTCCTTGCAAACCTGGAAGTGTTTTGAATAACTGGACTGCAGAAGAGATCCCTGTAACATTTAGAACTAATTCAGAGTAATATTCAGAACACTTGTTGCCCTAAGCCTGGGGGTGATAAGAATCTTTTGTAAAAGGCACATGTCCAAATCCAATTCAGTGAAAACTTATCATTCAGTTTCATCTTGAGCAAATATTCTTTCATTCTTTTCATTCCCTTTATAATCATAGTATGCATACAAGTATTCTTAGACTCTTTTATTTGGGCCTCCATTTGTTCCAATAACAGGTCTTCAGATATCAACGAGATGAGCGACTCTGTTACTAATTCAGAGTCTCTATTTGAGCAAGACATGAGTATAGATAATCCTCAAGATTTTGAAGGTGACCAAGACAGCGTTTTATCTCCGGATTTGTTAAGAATGATGGAAGAAGAAGAAAAACAAATTCTACCCTATAAGGAATCAGTAGAAGTCGTGATCTTAGAAGAGGGCAGAGAGGTAAAAGTTGGCGCTTGCATTGCCAAGGAAACAAGGCGAGACCTTGTTGAGTTGCTTCAAGAGTTTAAAGATGTCTTCGCATGGTCCTACCAAGATATGCCAGGTTTAAGTACTGATATTGTGGTGCACCGATTGCCTATAAAGGAAGAATGCAAACCAGTCCAACAAAAGCTTCGAAGGATGAGGCCTGATGTCTTGCTAAAATAAAGGAAGAAGTCAAGAAGCAATTCGATGCTGGTTTCTTACAGGTGGTCAAATACTCAGAATGGGTAGCCAATATAGTCCCTGTTCCTAAGAAAGATGGGAAGGTGCGAATGTGTGTGGACTACAGAGACTTGAACAAAGCCAGCCCAAAAGATAATTTCCCACTGCCTCATATCGATACCTTGGTAGACAACACGGCCGGATACTCACTGTTCTCTTTCATGGATGGTTTCTCCGGGTACAACCAAATTAAGATGCTTTCTGAAGACAAGGAAAAGACCACATTCATAACGATGTGGGGGACGTTTTGTTATAAAGTAATGCCTTTTGGATTGAAAAATGCGGGAGCAACGTATCAGAGAGCCATGGTAGCATTATTCCATGATATGATGCATAAAGAGATAGAAGTTTATGTTGATGACATGATCGCAAAATCCAGAACAGAAAGGGAACACGTGCAAGTTCTGAGAAAACTGTTTCTGAGGTTAAGGAAGTTCCAGCTAAAACTTAACCCAGCCAAGTGTACTTTCGGGGCTAGATCAGGAAAACTGCTAGGATTCTTAGTCAGCGAAAAGGGAATTGAAATTGACCCAGACAAAGTTAAGGCCATACAAGAATTACCTCCGCCAAGTACTCAAAAAGAAGTTCGGGGCTTCCTAGGAAGACGGAATTACATCGCTCGATTCATTTCACAATTAACTGAGAAATGTGACCCCATATTCCGCCTTCTTAGGAAACACAATCCAGGTGTATGGGATGAGGAGTGCCAGGAAACTTTCGAAAGAGTTAAACATTACTTGTCCAACGCCCCAGTACTGATGCCACCTTGCCCTGACAAACCACTAATACTATACTTGGCAGTATTTGAGAATTCCATGGGGTGCGTGCTCGGCCAACATGATGAGTCAGGACGAAAAGAAAGAGCGATCTATTATCTCAGTAAGAAGTTCACTGAGTGCGAAACGAGGTATTCGCCAATTAAAAATTATGTTGCGCATTGGTTTGGACTACTCGGAGATTGAGACAATACATGTTGTACCATACGACTTGGTTAATCTCAAAGTTAGACCCTCTGAAATACATGATGGAGTCAACTGCTCCAAACGGAAGGATGGCCCGATGGCAAATTCTACTATCTGAATTCGACATAACCTATGTGAATCAAAAGGCTGTAAAAGGGAGCGCGATAGCAGATTTTCTAGCAAGTAGAGCCCTGGACGATTATGAGCCTTTGAACTTTGACTTCCCAAATGAGGATCTGATGTATGTGGAAACTACTGAAGCGGGCACACAAGAAGGCAATACTTGGAAATTAAATTTTGACGGAGCCTCAAATGCCATGGGCAACGGGATTGGGGCAGTCTTGGTATCTCCAAACGGTGATCATTATCCTTTCACCAGTAAACTAGATTTGATTGCACAAATAACATGGCGGAATATGAAGCATGTATCATGGGAATCCGCGCGGCTATGGAACGCAAAATCAAGGTACTTGAGGTATATGGGGATTCAGCATTGGTAATTTATCAGCTCAAAGGCGAATGGGAAACAAGAGACCCTAAATTGATTAGTTACCGAAGGATAGTCCTAGAATTGATTGAGGAGTTTGACGACATCACTTTTTGTTATCTCCCACGAGACGAGAATCAGATGGCCGACGCTTTAGCTACATTGGCTTCCATGATCAAAGTAAATAGACCAGAGGATGTGAAGCCTATCCAAATGAGCATTTATGATGCTCCAGCCCACTGTTGTAATATTGACGAGGAAGAAGAAAAGGACGACAACCCTTGGTATCAGGACATATTGCGATACGTGAAAAATTGTGAATACCCGAACCAAGCAACTGAGAATGACAAGAGAATGTTGAGGAGGCTGGCCAGTGGTTACGTCTTAGATGGGGAAATCCTGTACAAAAGAGGAAAAGATCAGGTGCTGTTAAGATGTGTAGACGCTGTGGAGGCCAAGCAGATCTTGGAAGAAGTCCATGATGGTATTTGTGGAACACACGCTAATGGTTTCACAATGGCCAGACAGATCATGAGATTTGGATATTATTGGTCTACCATGGAAGGAGACTGCATCAAGTATGCTAAGAAGTGCCATAAATGCCAGATTTACGGAGACAAAATTCATGTGCCTCCATCACCTCTTCACGTCATGACTTCCCCATGGCCTTTCTCCATGTGGGGCATGGACGTCATTGGGCCGATATCGCCAAAGGCTTCAAACGGACATCGTTTCATTTTTGTAGTGATTGACTACTTTACTAAGTGGGTAGAGGCTACTTCTTACGCCAACATCACAAAGACAGCTGTCAGCAAGTTTTTAAAGAAGGAAATCATATGTCGGTATGGAATGCCTGAAAGGATCATATCAGACAACGCATTAAATTTGAATAATAGCACGATAGCAGAGGTTTGTAATCAATTCAAGATCAAGCACCACAACTCATCGCCATATCGTCCGAAGATGAATGGTGCGGTGAGGCAGCCAATAAAAATAAAAAAGATTGTGGGAAAATGACTGAGACCTATAGAGATGGCACGAGAAGTTGCCATTCGCCCTCTATGCTTATCGAACATCCGTCAGGACTTCTACCGGGGCAACACCATTCTCTTTGGTTTATGGGATGGAGGCAGTGCTACCAATTGAGGTTGAAATTCCCTCTCTCCGAGTTTTTCAGAACTAAAGTTAGATGAAGCAGAATGGGTCCAAGCCCGATATGATCAGTTGAACTTGATTGAGGAAAGGAGGTTAAGAGCTATCCGTCATGGTCAAATGTACCAGAAACGAATGATGCGAGCTTACAATAAGAAAGTTCGTCCTAGAAACTTCCATGAAGGGGACTTGGTACTGAAGAAGATCCTTCCCATACAAAGGACTTCAGAGGAAAGTGGATGCCAAACTGGGAGGGACCTTATGTAGTAAAAAAGGCCTTTTCAGGAGGGGCATTAATTTTAACTGGGATGGATGGCAAAAGCTTGCCCAATCCTGTGAATTCGGATTCAGTGAAGAGGTACTTTGCCTAAAAAAAAAAAAAAAAAAAAAGGGGAAGGCCAAGGCAAAACCCGCAAAGGGCACTTGAGACCAAAGGGCTTTGAATTGAAAACCCAGGAATGGCAATTCGAATTTTCGATCAAAGTTGAGTAGTTTTGTCTTCTCCGATAAACAAGAAGGAGAGATGCTACATCTTGGGCATCAACAAAGTCTTTTAGGATTCTAAACACAGAGTTTGTGCAGAGGAGCTCATGCTGCGATATCTGGAGCACCTGTTTTTTTTTTCTTAGCAATTTGCTATTTTTCATTTAGAGCTCTGCTCTCAAAATTCCATCTTATTCATTGTGATAAGCTTTTTCATCATATCTCAGCAAAGTTTGCTATCTTGATTGATTTATTATTTCGAGCTTTGCTCTCAGCAAATTTTATTTGTCCGTTTGATATCTTTCAAGCATTTTCCTTGAAATAACGATTAATGGATTGACATACACATGCAGAAGGAGTTCTGCATATTACTCTGAAGTTTCTAAATAATAGAGGACTGAACAGGACTATTGTTAGACTAACCAACCTAGGGTTGGAACATTGGAGGAAGAATAGTTCAAATTGCATCTATTTCTTTAGGTCTTCTTCAAAGGTACTGGCTGAACAAGAAGACATCAGTGATAGAACTTGATGAACAATGAGGAATGACAACCTAAGCATTAAAATGGATCATTCTCATGACGTTCTCAAATATAATACATACACATCTAGTTAGGAGCATTTGATTCATTCTGATATGTCATCTAACACTAGGCATAATAGGTCCATGAAATGGATTTTGCAGGTCATGTCTTCATGTCGTGAAGTAATCGAAGATACTGTCCATCTTCCTAATTGGTAGGAATGGATCGAGATGCAGTTTGTTTCCCATATTGGTGGCGAAGTAACGAAGAGAGAGATCTTGTCTTCATGTATTGGCGTGAAGTAGATCGAGATAGCTGATCCTATCTTCCTATATTGGTAGGAAATGGATCGAAGATGCAGATCTTGTCTTCCCATTTTGGGTGGCGAAGTAGATCGAGAGAGGCAGATTGTCTTCATGTATTGGCGTGAAGTAGATCGAAGATAGTGATCCTATCTTCCTATATTGTAGGAAATGGATCGAAGATGCAGTTTGTCTTCCATATTGGTGGCGAAGTAGATCGCAGGAAGTAGATCTTGTCTTCATGTATTGGCGTGAAGTAGATCGAAGATAGCAGTCCTTCTTCCTATATTGATAGGAAGTGGATCCAAGATACAATCTTGTCTTCCCATATTGGCGTGAAGTAGATCGAAATAGCAGTCCTATCTTCCTATATTGATAGGAAGTGGATCCAAGATACAAATCTTGTCTTCCCATATTGGTGGGAAGTAGATCGCAGGAAGTAGATCTTGTCTTCATGTTTGGCGTGAAGTAGATCGAAGATAGCAGGTCCTATCTTCCTATATTGATAGGAAGTGGATCCAAGATACAAAA
>NC_053428.1:96654469-96713262 GCF_007990345.1 Gossypium hirsutum | reverse complement strand
ATGCTAGATGCTAAGGGGAAAAATCGGCTAACATGTTGTGCTTTAAAATGATGAAATGGAGATTATACTTAATTAAAATCATAGATATGTGATGATTGATTGGTGATATACATGTTTAAATAACAAGCATGCAAGTTAGGTGTGAAAGAGTGATTTGGTAATAAATCTGCTTGGGACAGCAGCAGTAACGTGACTTTGGAAAATCACCATAAATTGTGGGAGATGAGTTAGAAGCTGCATAAATTATGTAATTAAAGCTTAATGAGTCTAGTTTCAAATAGAATAAACGAGAACATATTTTGAATTCTGTACAATGAGAAATTTGATTCGTAATGAAGAGTGGTCAGATTAGTCAAACAGTGAAACATGGGAAACTTTAAGAAAAATCTGGTATTGATTGGCCATACCAAAAATTCTGAAAATTTTATGGATAGAAGATATATGAGTCTACTTTCATGGAAAATTAACGGCACTTGATTTGGAGTTTTGTAGATCCGGTTATAAATAATTTAGTGACTGTTGCTCAGGAAGATAGCTTGCAGTGAAATTATGATTATGTGGTAAACATTGACAAAAATTTGTTAATGAGTTGCTTATTGTTTTCTTATAAGCTTACTATGATCTGTAGGTGTGGTTGGCCAAATATTGTAAGGGGTTAATACGTAGTTTGTATTTGAATAGTTAGATTAACGTGTTAGTAATCCAATTGTAGGTGGTTCGTGTGTGGATCTCGTCAGCATATCGTCGCAAACAGGTGTGTAACTGACACACTCTCATAGACTAGATTGGCAAAAGCCGAAAAGCCGAAATGCCGAAAAGTCGGTATTTTGGGAATTTGCGAGTGTGCGAATGCTCGTAAGATAGTTGGGTTTGTATATTTGGTAATCTAAAGTAATAAACTGTAGTACGCGCGATTTCGTACATTTTGATAATTTGGGCTTAATGGGCCAAAGATCGAGTTCATGGCCAACGTGCCCCAATTCAGTAAGTATGCGCGGTAAGTGTTCTGATAGTACGTAAATAGTTAGGATATGCATGAAAACCCTAAAAGCAGCTAAATTACTATAATACCCCTATGTATGGAAAATTACTGTTATACCCCTAGGTGCAAAACTACCATTATACCCCTAGGGTTACTTTTGACTGAAGAGCATGACGATCTGATTCTGTATGATGTATGCCATGATTATATATCTGTTGCATGGGGACATGGGTTATATTATGGAGGAAGCGTCCTGGTGGCTATGCCACAATTATCTGATCTGGTGGCTCTGCCACATATATCTGTTCTGGTGGCTATGCCACGATTATCTGATCTGGTAGCTCTGCCACATATATCTGTTCTAGTGGCTATGCCACGATTATCTGATCTGGTGGCTCTGCCACATATATCTGTTCTGGTGGCTCTGCCGTAATATCTGTATCTGGTGACTTCGTCACAATATCTGGCAGCCTCGCTGCGATTTCTGTGGTGTGTAGCGGTTGGGTAAGTCGAATAGTCTCCCCACATGGTGTAAGGCTGGTATGAGGGTGTTATGGATGAATCTGGGTTGGGATTTCTGCATTCATGTAATATCTGTTCTGTTCTGTTATGGCCTACAGGCTTTATTCTGAATTTCTGTTCTGGGCTAAGGCCAACTTATTCTGTTTTTGTGGTTTGAGCTGATATAGGCTATGGTTGGGTTAATTTACACACTGAGTTTCCCCAAACTCACCCCTTTTATTTTCATCCACGCAGGTAATCCCCAACCATAGTGGGCTTGGAGCTGTGAGGGAATTCAGAGTGGCCATCCGTTCTGAAAGTTTGATTTTCTTCCGGTGAATTGGATATCATTTTATTTACGTTTGAGGTTTGGGTTTTTTTTAATGTAATAAGTCCGCTTAATTATTCTTGATGGTTTTAATATGTGTTACTAAGATAAGTATTACTTATTTTAACTGTTGAAGTTGGAAAGCTTTAGGGCGCATTTTCAAAAACAACAATTGATTTCAAAATACCACGACAACAAGCAAAGCTTCCGCAATGAAAGTATTTTCCAAAATTAATCACTTTTCCTAAAAAGGACTTAATCAAATCGGTTTCCTAGAAATATCCATGACGTTAAGGTGTGGCAATGGCGGTATGCATGTCTAAGATTGGATCCGAAGGGAGCTTGGTACTGAAGCAGTCCGATGGACTCACCACCTCTTTTTCGGTTTCCTACCTGGTGCACAACTTCCATTCACTTTAACCTATAATGAAATTATCTTTTAAAACACTAAGTAAGTTTTTCTAGATCAACAATATAAAATGTTTTGAACGCTTCGATGTGGCATGTCGGATTCGGTCATAACGTCTGGCCGGGTTGGAGTGTTACATTTAGTGGTATCAGAGCCTAGGTTGCAACAACTCGGCTGTGGAATGGGTTTACAAAAAACAAAGATTTTCAAAAATAATTTTTTTTGCGAAAAACGCGATTTTCAAAATTTAGATCTTTAGAAAGTGGCATTCCGAATCTCCCGCCCAAGCCTGTAAGTATTACTCTGAACTTTTCTGAATATTTTTTGAATTATCTTTCTGTACTGAAGCCCTATTAGGATACTCTAGATAGGATGATACTGAAACCATAGGAAAATCTGATAAGAGACTGAAACTGTAGTTAGACTTCGGTTCTGCGAAAACAAACTCTGAACTACTGTCTGATTCATAAAACATCTGTAATAAACACTGGAATATTAATTGATGCATAAAAATTCGTAATTAAGATAATATGATATGAGTAAAAGAGGCCGTGGACGGAGCCGAGGAAGTGCTCGAGTGAGATCTTCGTCTTCGGGACATATGCCAGCGGTGGATGCACCGGTACCACCGGCAACAGAGGTAGAGTCTCATGACCGTGGTGCTGAGGATGATGCCCTGTCACAGGTAATGTTTCGTGTTCTGGAAAGGGTTACCGGGGCAAGTACGGGCAATGGAGTTCGAGGATCTATTTCTGAACGACTTCGGGCTAACAGAGTGGAGATCTTTAGGGGCATGTCTGGTATAGCCCCGAATGTGGCGAAATATTGGTTGGAGGCCACAGAACGGATTATGGACGACTTGGACTGCTTTGAGGAGATTGTGAGTGAGGTATCTGTACTAAGTCCTTTGGGTCACTCGGTTAGGGTAGACAAACTGTATAGGGATGTACCCTTAGAAACTCAAGGTAGGATTTTCCCTGGAGATCTGATGGAGTTACCGTTCGAAGAGTTTGATCTCATTTTGGGAATGGACTGGCTTGTTAAGCATAAGGCGACCCTGGATTGTGCTGCTAAACGAATGGTGTTAAGGACCCAAAAGGATGAGGAGGTTATGGTGATAGGTGAGCGAAGGGATTATTTGTCCAATGTGGTGTCGGCATTAAGAGCTGAAAAGTGGATTCAGAAAGGTTGTGAGGCCTATTTTGCATTTGTAAGTCAGTCAGAGGAGGAGGACTGACAGTGGATAAGGTTAGGACCGTAAAGGAGTTCCAAGATGTTTTTCCGGAGGAGCTTCCAGGATTGCCTCCGAACTGAGAAGTGGAGTTTGGAATCGACTTATTGCCTGGAACGGCACCAGTGTCTATCGCACAGTATAGAATGGCGCCGAAGGAGTTGGTGGAGCTAAAGGCACAAATTCAAGAGTTGTTGGGTAGGGGCTTCATTAGGCCAAGCGTGTCTCCATGGGGAGCACCGGTGCTATTCATGAAGAAGAAGGATGGTACAATGCGGATGTGCATTGATTATCGCCAGTTGAACAAACTGACAATTAAGAACAAGTCTCCACTGCCAAGGATTGACGATCTGTTTGACCAACTTAGAGGAGCTTCTGTATTTTCCAAGATCGACCTTCGATCTGGATATCATCAGTTAAGAGTCAAGGAGGCAGATATCCATAAGACGACATTCAGGACTCGGTATGTTCATTACGAGTTTCTGGTTATGCCATTTGGACTGACGAACGCTCCTGCAGTATTTATGGATATGATGAATCGTGTGTTCCAACCATTTTTTGATCAGTTCGTAGTCGTCTTTATTAACGATATCCTGGTATATACTGAAACTGAAGCGAAACATGATGAGCATCTCCGTATAGTGCTGCAAGTGTTAAGGGAGAAGGAACTCTTTGTGAAGTTCAGCAAGTCTGAACTTTGGTTAAGGGAGGTAACCTTCTTAGGACATGCGGTCTCTGCTGAGGGGATTAAGGTGGACCCTCGAAAAATTGAAGCGATTTTGGAGTGGAAGCCGCCTAGGTCCGTGTCGGAAATACGGAGTTTCCTAGGACTGGCAAGATACTACAGAAAGTTTGTGGAAGGTTTTTCTGTGATGGCAGCACCTCTGAAAAAACTCATAAGGAAAGGAGTACCGTTTGTATGGACTGAGAAGCAGCAGGAAGCTTTTGAGAAGTTGAAGAAAGTTCTAACTGAAGCACCTGTGTTGATTCAACCGGAGTTTGGGAAGGATTTTACTATGTACAGTGACGCATCACACGTGGGTTTGGGCTGCGTGTTAATGCAGAAGGGTAAGGTGGTTGCATATGCATCACGACAGCTTAAACCTCACGAAGGGAACTATCTTACTCATGATTTGGAGTTGGCGGCAGTGATATTTGCACTTAAGATTTGGAGACATTACTTGTACGGGGAGAAGTGTATTATATACACAGACCATAAGGGTCTTAAGTATTTTTTGACTCAGAAGGAGCTGAACCTTAGGCAAAGGAGATGGATTGAGTTTCTTAAGGATTATGACTATTCGATCGAGTATCACCAGGCAAGGCTAATGTGGTAGTCGATGCTCTAAGTCGTAGAACTGTATCTGATCTGAGAATAATGTTTACTCGTCTTAGTCTGTATGATGATGGAAGTCTGTTGGCTGAGTTGCAAGTGAGGCCAACCTGGGTGGACCAAATTAAGGAAAAGCAGTTAGAAGATGAGTCTTTAGTAGCTCGTTTTCAACAAGTTAAGGAAGGGGAAACTTCTGAGTTTGGGTTAAATGGCAAAGGAGTTCTGTGTTTTCGAGGAATAATTTGTGTTTCGAAGGACTCTGATTTGAGGCAGACAATATTGAAGGAAGCTCATGGAGAACTATGTGCCATGCATCTTGGAGGGAATAAGTTGTATCACGACTTGCGAGAATTGTTCTGGAGGCCTGGACTTAAGCGAGAAGTAACGGAGTTTGTAGGAAAATGTCTGACATGCCAACAAGTGAAAGCTGAGCATCAATTACCTTCTGGACTGTTACAGTCGGTGAAGATACCACTTTGGAAGTGGGAGAGGGTAACCATGGACTTTGTGAGTGGGTTGCCTTTGGCACCATCAAAGAAAGACTTGGTGTGGGTGATTGTGGATAGGTTGACCAAATCGGGCCATTTTATACCTATTCGTACTGACTTTTCACTTTAAAAGTTAGCCAAGTTGTATGTGGCGGAGACTGTGCGACTTCATGGAGTCTCAGTTTCAACTATTTCTGATCGAGATCCCAGATTTACATCTCGATTTTGGAAAAAGTTACATGAGGCATTGGGGACGCGATTGAATTTTAGTACGGCTTTCCATCCCAAGACTGATGGTCAATCAGAAAGGGTTATTTAGATTCTGGAGGACATGTTGAGGGGATGCGTGATTGATTTTCGAGGTAGTTGGGAGGATTACTTGCCGTTGGCAGAATTTGCATACAATAACAGTTACCAAGCGAGTATTCGAATGGCACTGTATGAACACTGTATGGACGAAGGTTTCGTACACCTAGTTGTTGGTCTGAACTAGGAGCGCGACAAATTCTTGGACCAGAGTTGGTAGCTGATACTGAGGATAAGGTCAGAATAATTAGGGACCGGTTAAAAGAAGCATCTGATAGGCAAAATTCGTATGCAGATTTGAAGCATAAGGAGATTGAGTACTCAGTAGGTGATATGGTCTTCTTAAAGGTTTCTCTTTGGAAGAAGATATTAAGGTTCGGTAAGAAGGGCAAGTTGAGTCCGCAGTTCATTGAGCCTTATCGAGTTTTGAAGCGAGTAGGCCCAGTGGCTTATCAGTTGGAATTGCCTCCAGAGTTAGACAGGATTCACAATGTTTTTCACGTCTCCATGTTAAGGCGTTATCGTGCTGACCCTGCTCATGTCCTGCCAGTTGCAGAAATTAAAGTTCAGACTGATTTGACCTTTGAGGAGGAGCCTGTGCAAATATTGGCTCGAGATGTTAAGGTTCTCAGAAGGAAATCTGTCCCGTTAGTGAAAGTACTTTGGCGTAATCATGGAAGAGAAGAAGCTACTTGGGAATCAGAAGAGACTATGCGTCAACAATACCCTCAACTAGCTGGATCAGGTAAATTTCGAGGACGAAATTTCTTTAAGGAGGGTAGAGTTGTAATGCCCCAATTTTGGGAATTCTGTGAATGTTGGCATAGGTTTAATTATGTTAGTGGGCCTCTAGAAGGCCCAAGCTTAAGATAGAACCCGACAATTTAGTTAATTTTTGTTCCATAAGAAAAAATGGGGTGAAATTATGAAATAGAACCTATATGAAAATGTTTGAAAATGCTATAGGCTAAATTTAAGTGGCCAAATAAATAAGAGTGCAAAATAGGAGGATTTGCATGACAAACCTCCCATTTTACATGAAGTGGCCAGCCATCACGTTGTTGTAGATAATATGAGCACTTGATATCCATAATTCATGGTACAAATTGATAATGGGTTAGGTAAATGTTCCATGATAATGGATTAGGTAAATATTCCATGATAATGGGTTAGGTAAATGTTTCATGATAATGGTTTAGGTAAATGTTCCATGATGGGCATTTCATGTTTTTTGTGTTAAAGAATTAAATGGATGAAATATGAAATTTTATTAAAAGAAAAAGGGGTGAAAAGAAAAAAGTTTTGTCCATCTTTGTTCATCATAGCCGAAAGTTAGAGAAGATAAAGGAGAGGAGAAAGCTCTTGAATGTTCGGTCACTTGGGGAAGAAAATTGAAGGTAAGTTCATGGTAGTTTGCTTCTATCTTGATGTTCATGAGTTCTTCTTGATTCTATCTTAACTCTTGAAGCATATTTTGGTTTTTAGTTGTGTTGTGAGCATTTAGTCATGAATTAAAATGAAGGAAATGGTTGTTGTTTCATGTTCTTTTGATGAAAAATGGAAGATAGGTGAAGTTGAGCCAAACAAATGAGCATGCATGTACCTTTGATGCTAAGGGGAAAAATCGGCTAACATGCTGTGCTTTAAAATGATGAAATGGAGATTATACTTAAGTAAAATCATAGATATGTGATGATTGATTGGTGATATACATGTTTAAATAACAAGCATGCAATTTAGGTGTGAAAGAGTGATTTGGTAATAAATCTGCTTGGGACAGCAGCAGTAACGTGATTTTGGAAAATCACCATAAATTGTGGGAGATGAGTTAGAAGCTGCATAAATTATGTAATTAAATCTTAATGAGCCTAGTTTCAAATGGAATAAACGAGAACATATTTTGAATTCTATAAAATGAGAAATTTGATTCGTAATGAAGAGTGGTCAGATTAGTCAAATAGTGAAACATGGGAAACTTTAAGAAAAATCTGGTATTGATTGGCCATACCAAAAATTCTGAAAATTTTATGGATAGAAGATATATGAGTCTATTTTCAGGGAAAATTAACGGCACTTGATTTGGAGTTTCGTAGCTCCAGTTATAAATAATTTAGAGACTGTTGCTCAGGAAGACAGCCTGCAGTGAAATTATGATTATGTGGTAAACATTGACAATAATTTGTTAATGAGTTGCTTATTATTTTCTTATAAGCTTACTATGATCTGTAGGTGTGGTTGGCCGAAATTGTAAGGGGTTAATACGTAGTTTGTATTTGATTAGTTAGATTAACGTGTTAGTAATCCAATTGTAGGAGGTTCGTGTGTGGATCTCGTCAGCATATCGTCGCAAACAGGTGTGTAACTGACACACTCTCATAGACTAGATTGGCAAAAGCCGAAAAGCCGAAATGCCTAAAAGTCGGTATTTTGGGAATTTGCGAGTGTGCGAATGCTCGTAAGATAGTTGGGTTTGTATATTTGGTAATCTAAAGTAATAAACTGTAGTACGCGCGATTTCGTACATTTTGATAATTTGGGCTTAATGGGCCAAAGATCGAGTTCATAGGCCAACCGGCCCCAATTCGGTAAGTATGCGCGGTAAGTGTTCTGATAGTACGTAAATAGTTAGGATATGCATGAAAACCCTAAAAGCAGCTAAATTACTATAATACCCCTATGTATGGAAAATTACTGTTATACTCCTAGGTGCAAAATTACCATTATACCCCTAGGGTTACTTTTGACTGAAAAGCATGACGATCTGATTCTGTATGATGTATGCCATGATTATATATCTATTGCATGGGGACATGGGTTATATTATGGAGGAAGCGTCCTGGTGGCTATGCCACAATTATCTGATCTGGTGGCTCTGCCACATATATCTGTTCTGGTGGCTATGCCACGATTATCTGATCTGATGGCTCTGCCACATATATCTGTTATGGTGGCTATGCCACGATTATCTAATCTGGTGGCTCTGCCACATATATCTGTTCTGGTGGCTCTGTAACACCCCTAACCCGTCTCCGTCGCCTAATCAGGGTTACGAGGCATTACGAAACCAAGCTCACATAAACATAACTTTAATATCTAATTCCAAATGCAAGTCCAATTCATGAACATATATAATCAAATTCCAGCATGGAAACTAAACTCTTTTCCCATTGCTATTTACAATATAGGATTCAAAACTAACCAAAACATTATCAAGCCTATACATGCCATAAGATCGAGTTCAAATATTTAACAAAATACCAAAAGAAGTCGATAGTGTGATGGACTGTGCTGATGATCCCCGAGCTCGTAACGCGTCTCCAAATCTATAAAAACGAATGAACGAAAGCAAACGAAGTAAGCTTTTATAGCTTAGTAAGTCTCCAGCATAACTAAATGTATAATTATAAACACATAATTATTATAACCTTTTTAATCTATTCTACTGAAATTTCAACTAACACAACCAACTAACATTCATACATTATTCTACTCAGACCATTTCATTTATAGTCAGATATGTATACCTGTCGGATGAATTCAGTTTAATATATATATTATACAAAACAACATTACAATTGAATGTATACCACCGAGCATATATATACATATTATATACATATCAAACCGATTGTATATGTACACTCATGGTATGTTCTAAATCAATTCAAATCTAACACAAATATATATACATCAATCACATCTTATATTTGTTTATATATAAATATACCCACTATGAATTTATACCTGAATACCTAGGTAACACATACATTCGAAATACACACATATATATATATATCTCAAATGCATACATGATTAATTATCAAACACATAGGCTCAATATATATATGTTTAACTACCACATATCACCATATGCATTTATAAATTCAGCAATCACATATATCTAATGTACATATGTATTCATCGATTTCATATAATCACAAATCATAGATATATCCATTGCATATTCTAACACAATTTAAACAGATTCACCGGCATTTTGCCTGCTAGGCTTAAAGCCTGATTCAGTACACCGGCACTTAGCCTGCTAGACATATAGTCTGAAATGTATCACCGGCATTTAGCCTGCTAGACTTAAAGTCTGAATTACTTCACCGGCATTAAGCCTGCTAGACGTAACGTCTGTATTATATTCAATCACTTTATAATAATTCAAACTAACAATTTCATATCTTCACTACCATTCAAAAACTTTTACGTGAATATACATACAAAATCAAAACTTTCACATACATATATAATTCCATACCAAATTTCGATTCAAGAATTTATACATGTGCATTTATACATATTCAAATCTACCATATGAATGTATAATTTCATACTCAATTTCAAAACAAAAACTTGTACATATATAAATGCACAATCAATCCTCGCATACTTATATAATGACATAACTAAATTCAATACACAACGCATACATGTATATTTGCATGCTTATTCGACTTTATATATATATATATATACATACTTATATAATCATTCAAACCATATATATATATATACCTATATCTTATACATACCTTTGTTTAATCCAATAATTTATACAAGATCATACTTGTATATTCGAACATGTTATATACAATATCTATAGTCCAAAGTTTATTCAACTATTATACTTTAAATTATAGCTCAATCATAAGATAAAATTAGTATGCATGTATAAATATTAACTTAATAACTTTTAGTTGCTACTAGACTTACCTCGGATATCAGCAAACACGATCGACTATTCGATTACCTTCGACTTCCCCCGATCCAAATTCGTTTTCTTCGTTCCTTGATCTAAACATAGTCAAATTTAACCTTTTTATTCATCAAAACATTCATTTGAGTCCAACAATACATAAATGGGAAAATTACCATTTTGCCCCTAACATTTTGCACTTTTTGCAATTTAGTCCTTTTTGCACAAAACACCAAATACACAAAATTTGCCCATAACACACAAGGGCCAAATATTCATGGTTCTCATACAAGTCCACACATTGCATTTATTTCACATTTTAGTCCCTCAAAAATTTATTTTCACAATTTAGCCCTAAATACTCAAATTCATCAAAAATCCCAAGACAAAACATGTTAATCTAAGACATATCTTCCATTATTCATCATCAAACATCCCAAAACACAAATATTCATCAATGGCATAATTCAAAATATTCATCAATTCACAAAATTAAGACATGGGTTTTGAAGTATTCAAAGCAACGATCTCAAAAACGTAAAAATTATCAAAAACTAAAATCAAACTAACCTTGAATTGAAATCCCTAAGATGGCTGAATGCTAAAGCTTGAAGAACAAAGTTTCTTTCTTTTTGTTTCGGTGATACAAACAATGAAGAAAGAAAAAAAACTTATTTCTTTTATGTTTTAATGATATAATAATATAATATTATACTATTACTATTATAACTTTTATATTTAATATATAAAAAGTATATATTAACTATCATTGCCGTCCACTATCTTTTAAAATGGGGTAATTGCCCTTTAAGAACCTCATATTTAAAAGCCACCATCAAATAAGCACTTTACACCTTAATAATCAAACTTCACATTTTATGCAATTTGATACTTTTGTCAATTAAACACATAAACAACAAAATTAATTCACGAAACTTTCACACATTTAAATTCACACATCATAAACACACAAAATAATATTAAAATATTTTTCAGACTCGGATTTGTGGTCCCGAAACCACTATGTCCAATTAGAGTCAAAATCGGGCTGTTACAACTCTCCCCCCTTTAGGGATTTTCGTCCCCGAAAATCTTACCGGTGAATAGGTTTGGATAACGCTCCTTCATTGTATCCTCTGACTCCCAAGTTGCTTCTTCAACTCCGTGTTTATGCCACAATACTTTAACTAACGGAATTTTCTTATTTCGTAATTCCTTGATCTCACGAGCCAGAATGCTAATCGGTTCTTCTTCATATGACATATCAGGGTTAATTTCAATCTCCGTCGGACAAATCACATGTGAAGGATCAGATCGGTATCTACGGAGCATCGAAACATGAAATACATTGTGAATCTTTTCTAACTCAGGTGGTAACATCAATCTATAAGCAACCGGTCCGACACGTTCTATAATCTCATACGGTCCAATGAGTCTTGGACTCAATTTGCCTTTACGACCGAATCTGAGTACTTTCTTCCACGGTGAGACTTTCAAAAACACTTTATCGCCGATCTGAAATTCTATATCTTTTCTTCTCAAATCCGCATAAGATTTCTGACGATCTGATGCTGATTTCAGGCTGTCCCGAATCACTTTCACTTTCTGTTCGGTCTCTTTAATCAAATCAACCCCGTGTATCCTATTTTCACTGAGCTCGGTCCAATACAGTGGTGTACGACATTTACGACCGTACAAAGCCTCATAAGGTGCCATTTTAATACTAGATTGAAAGCTGTTATTATAAGCAAATTCAATCAAAAGTAAATATCGTTCCCACGTACCTTCAAACTCGAGAATGCAACATCTCAACATGTCCTCAAGTATCTGTATAATTCGCTCCGATTGACCATCTGTTTGCGGATGGAAAGCTGTGCTAAAATGTAGTTTCGTACCTAAAGCATCTTGTAATTTCTTCCAAAACCGCGATGTAAATCTCGGGTCTCTGTCCGAAATAATAGAAATAGGCACTCCGTGCAATTTTACAATCTGAGAAATGTACAATTCAGCAAGTTTATCAAGCGAATAATCAATACGAACCGGAATAAAGTGAGTCGATTTTGTCAATCTATCAACAACAACCCAAAGTGCATCTTTCTTGCTGGGTGTTAACGGTAAACCGGATACAAAATCCATCGTAACTCTGTCCCATTTCCATTCAGGTATCATGATCGGCTGCAGCAATCCAGAAGGTACCTGATGCTCGGCTTTTACTTGCTGACATATTAAACATTTCGAAACAAAGTCAGAAATGTCTCGTTTCATTCCATGCCACCAATAGTGTTGTTTCAGATCATTATACATTTTCGTGCTACCCGGATGAACAGAAAATCGACTATTATGGGCTTCATTCAAAATCATCTGAATTAACTCTGGATTTTTCGGAACACATAATCGGTTTCTGAATCTCAAACAATCCTCAGTATCAACTAGAAACTCTGAATCAACATTTAAGTCACACTGAGTTCGTTTTGCAATTAAATCATCATCGGCTTTTTGAGCTTCACAAATCTGTTGAACAAATAACGGTTTTGCTTTCAACTCAGCTACTATCGCACCATCATCAGACATAACCATATGTGCATTCATTGCACGCAAAGCAAACAGTGATTTTCGACTTAGGGCATCAGCAACAACATTAGCCTTTCCCGGATGATAGTCAATCACGAGCTCGTAATCTTTCAACAATTCTAACCATCGACGCTGTCTCAAATTCAGATCTTTCTGAGTCATCAAATATTTCAAGCTTTTATGATCGGAATAAACATGACATCTTTCGCCAAACAGATAGTGACGCCATATTTTTAACGCAAATACAATAGCGGCCAATTCCAGATCATGCGTCGGATAGTTCTTTTCATGCGGCTTTAACTGTCTCGAGGCATAGGCTACAACTTTGCCTTCCTGCATCAATACACAGCCCAAACCATTTAAAGATGCATCACTATAGATAACAAACTCTTTACCCGATTCGGGTTGAACTAGGACTGGAGCTTTGGTTAAAAGAGCTTTCAACTGATCGAAACTTTTCTGGCACTTTTCTGACCACTCAAACTTAACGTCTTTTTGTAGTAGCCTTGTCATCGGGGTCGCAATCATAGAGAACCCTTTCACAAAACGTCTATAATAGCCAGCGAGCCCTAGAAAGCTTCGAACTTCCGAAACATTCCTCGGAGGTTTCCAATCAAGTATAGCTAAAATTTTACTCGGATCAACCCAAATACCCGATGCTGATACAACATGGCCCAGAAAACTGACTTCACGTAACCAGAACTCACATTTACTAAACTTTGCATACAACTGCTTATCTCGCAAAGTTTGTAACACAAGTCTCAGATGTTCAGCATGCTCATTTTCGTCTCGAGAGTAGATCAAAATGTCATCAATAAATACTACCACAAACCGATCCAGATACTTCCTAAAGATCCGATTCATCAAATCCATGAAAATAGCAGGTGCATTAGTAAGTCCGAAAGGCATAACAAGAAACTCATAATGTCCGTACCTCGTTCGGAAAGCAGTCTTTGGCACATCAGAGTCTTTAACTCGCAACTGATAGTAGCCTGATCTCAGATCTATCTTTGAAAACACAGTAGCCCCTTTCAACTGATCGAACAAATCATCAATCCGTGGTAACGGATACTTATTCTTTATAGTCACTTTATTGAGTTGCCGGTAATCAATGCACATTCTCATCGTTCCGTCTTTCTTTCTCACAAATAGAACTGGTGCACCCCAAGGAGAGAAACTCGGTCGTGCAAAACCTTTATCAGTCAGCTCTTGCAACTGTACTTTCAATTCTTTTAATTCGGTCGGTGCCATACGGTACGGAGCTATCGATATGGGAGTCGTCCCTGGTACTAACTCAATACCAAACTCTACCTCTCGAATAGGTGGCAAACCCGGTAATTCTTCGGGAAACACGTCTGAATACTCACACACTACTGGTACAGATTCAATCTTCTTTTCGGTCACTTTACTATCAAGAACAAATGCAAGGTAAGCTTCACAACCCCTTCTCACATACTTCTGAGCCGACATCGAGGATATTATTGCTGATAAACCATTCAGATCATTAGATTCGATACGAATAATCTCATCATTCTGACACCGTAGATCAATAGTTTTCCGTTTGCAGTTTACAATAGCATCATGCAGAGTTAACCAATCCATACCCAGAATTATATCGAACTCGTCGAATGGTAACAACATCAAATCAGCTGGAAAACATAAATCTCGAATCATCAACGGACAATTCTTGCACACTTTGTCAACCAAAACACACCGGCCCAGGGGGTTCGATACTTTAATTACAAACTCAGTAGACTCAACAGGCAAAGTCTTACTGAATACTAAAGTCTCACACACATAAGAATGAGTCGAACCAGGATCAATCAATGCAATAACATTAGTATCATAAAGAGTGAAAGTACCAGTAATAACATCTGGAGAAGAAGCCTCCTCTCGAGCACGGATGGTATAAGCTCTGGCAGGTGCACGGGCCTCAGATCGAATTGCTGTGTCCCTGGTTCCTCTCTGACTACCACTTACATTACTCGATTGTCTCGGCGGTCTACCTCGGACTGGCACATTACTCGGTCTGGTATCTTGCACAGTGTTTTGATCAGCTACCATCGGACACTCTCGAATGAAATGATCTTTTGAACCACACTTGAAGCAAGACCGATCATGGAATCTGCAATCCCCAGGATGCCATTTCCCACAATGCTTGCACTCTGATCTATTTTGTCGAACACTACCAACGCTAGCAACTGAAGTAGCTCGTGAACTCACAGGGGGTCGATCTCGATCATACTTAGGAAACCCTGCAGTAGCTTTAGATTGGCTATGATCCGCTCTGAATTTCCTTGAGGTCGACTGAAATGATTTACTGAATGATCTTTTACGAGAATCTCGAGCTTCATAGTCAGCTTTCCTCTTCTCTTTCCCGAGCTCCTCAGCTTTACAAGCTGGTTCAACAAGTACTACGAACTCTTTTATCTCAAGTATACCAACTAACAGTTTAATATCTTAATTCAGCCCATCTTCAAATCTTCTACACATGATAGCTTCAGTTGAAACACACTCTCGAGCATATCTACTAAGTCTCACAAATTTCCGTTCATATTCTGTCACTGTCATACGACCCTGTTTCAGTTCAAGAAATTTCTTACGTTTCTGATCAATAAATCTCTGGCTGATGTATTTCTTACGAAACTCAGTCTGAAAGAATTCCCAGGTCACTCGCTCTTTCGGAACCACCGATACTAGTGTATTCCACCAGTGATATGCAGTGTCCCGTAGCAAGGATATGGCACATTTCAAGCACTCATCAGGGGTGCAAGACAACTCATCAAACACTCGAATAGTATTATCAAGCCAGAATTCAGCTTGCTCAGCATCATCATCATCAGTAGCTCTGAACTCTTCGGCCCCGTGTTTTCGAATTTTGTCAACCGGAGGCTTAAGTAATCTCATTGGATCACTTACTTGGGGTATAACAGGAATCGAAGATGGATTAGTCAGGGGTGGAGGTTGTTGTGTAACCGGATTAGTTCGGACATAATGAGTAAACCAGTCATTCATTATTTGGTAGAAGGCTTGTTTAGCCTCTCCCTCCTGGTTACTCGAGATTGGTCGAGAATCTACTGGCTCTGTCCCTTGCGCGGGAGCAGGCGCTATACTCTCAACATCATCAGCTACGGCTCGTTCGGGATCCATTACTATACGAAAACACATTTTTAGACGTCAGCAGTCATCACACTATCTCGATATAAAAATATGGCATGTATAGCTAGACTCATACACGCTACGCTAGTTCCGAGAATCGACTAAACCGTAGCTCTGATACCAATAAAATGTAACACCCCTAACCCGTCTCCGTCGCCTAATCAGGGTTACGAGGCATTACGAAACCAAGCTCACATAAACATAACTTTAATATCTAATTCCAAATGCAAGTCCAATTCATGAACATATATAATCAAATTCCAGCATGGAAACTAAACTCTTTTCCCATTGCTATTTACAATATAGGATTCAAAACTAACCAAAACATTATCAAGCCTATACATGCCATAAGATCGAGTTCAAATATTTAACAAAATACCAAAAGAAGTCGATAGTGTGATGGACTGTGCTGATGATCCCCGAGCTCGTAACGCGTCTCCAAATCTATAAAAACGAATGAACGAAAGCAAACGAAGTAAGCTTTTATAGCTTAGTAAGTCTCCAGCATAACTAAATGTATAATTATAAACACATAATTATTATAACCTTTTTAATCTATTCTACTGAAATTTCAACTAACACAACCAACTAACATTCATACATTATTCTACTCAGACCATTTCATTTATAGTCAGATATGTATACCTGTCGGATGAATTCAGTTTAATATATATATTATACAAAACAACATTACAATTGAATGTATACCACCGAGCATATATATACATATTATATACATATCAAACCGATTGTATATGTACACTCATGGTATGTTCTAAATCAATTCAAATCTAACACAAATATATATACATCAATCACATCTTATATTTGTTTATATATAAATATACCCACTATGAATTTATACCTGAATACCTAGGTAACACATACATTCGAAATACACACATATATATATATATCTCAAATGCATACATGATTAATTATCAAACACATAGGCTCAATATATATATGTTTAACTACCACATATCACCATATGCATTTATAAATTCAGCAATCACATATATCTAATGTACATATGTATTCATCGATTTCATATAATCACAAATCATAGATATATCCATTGCATATTCTAACACAATTTAAACAGATTCACCGGCATTTTGCCTGCTAGGCTTAAAGCCTGATTCAGTACACCGGCACTTAGCCTGCTAGACATATAGTCTGAAATGTATCACCGGCATTTAGCCTGCTAGACTTAAAGTCTGAATTACTTCACCGGCATTAAGCCTGCTAGACGTAACGTCTGTATTATATTCAATCACTTTATAATAATTCAAACTAACAATTTCATATCTTCACTACCATTCAAAAACTTTTACGTGAATATACATACAAAATCAAAACTTTCACATACATATATAATTCCATACCAAATTTCGATTCAAGAATTTATACATGTGCATTTATACATATTCAAATCTACCATATGAATGTATAATTTCATACTCAATTTCAAAACAAAAACTTGTACATATATAAATGCACAATCAATCCTCGCATACTTATATAATGACATAACTAAATTCAATACACAACGCATACATGTATATTTGCATGCTTATTCGACTTTATATATATATATATATACATACTTATATAATCATTCAAACCATATATATATATATACCTATATCTTATACATACCTTTGTTTAATCCAATAATTTATACAAGATCATACTTGTATATTCGAACATGTTATATACAATATCTATAGTCCAAAGTTTATTCAACTATTATACTTTAAATTATAGCTCAATCATAAGATAAAATTAGTATGCATGTATAAATATTAACTTAATAACTTTTAGTTGCTACTAGACTTACCTCGGATATCAGCAAACACGATCGACTATTCGATTACCTTCGACTTCCCCCGATCCAAATTCGTTTTCTTCGTTCCTTGATCTAAACATAGTCAAATTTAACCTTTTATTCATCAAAACATTCATTTGAGTCCAACAATACATAAATGGGAAAATTACCATTTTGCCCCTAACATTTTGCACTTTTTGCAATTTAGTCCTTTTTGCACAAAACACCAAATACACAAAATTTGCCCATAACACACAAGGGCCAAATATTCATGGTTCTCATACAAGTCCACACATTGCATTTATTTCACATTTTAGTCCCTCAAAAATTTATTTTCACAATTTAGCCCTAAATACTCAAATTCATCAAAAATCCCAAGACAAAACATGTTAATCTAAGACATATCTTCCATTATTCATCATCAAACATCCCAAAACACAAATATTCATCAATGGCATAATTCAAAATATTCATCAATTCACAAAATTAAGACATGGGTTTTGAAGTATTCAAAGCAACGATCTCAAAAACGTAAAAATTATCAAAAACTAAAATCAAACTAACCTTGAATTGAAATCCCTAAGATGGCTGAATGCTAAAGCTTGAAGAACAAAGTTTCTTTCTTTTTGTTTCGGTGATACAAACAATGAAGAAAGAAAAAAAACTTATTTCTTTTATGTTTTAATGATATAATAATATAATATTATACTATTACTATTATAACTTTTATATTTAATATATAAAAAGTATATATTAACTATCATTGCCGTCCACTATCTTTTAAAATGGGGTAATTGCCCTTTAAGAACCTCATATTTAAAAGCCACCATCAAATAAGCACTTTACACCTTAATAATCAAACTTCACATTTTATGCAATTTGATACTTTTGTCAATTAAACACATAAACAACAAAATTAATTCACGAAACTTTCACACATTTAAATTCACACATCATAAACACACAAAATAATATTAAAATATTTTTCAGACTCGGATTTGTGGTCCCGAAACCACTATGTCCAATTAGAGTCAAAATCGGGCTGTTACAGGCTCTACCACAATATCTGTATCTGGTGACTTCGTCACAATATCTGGCAGCCTCGCTGCGATTTCTGTGGTGTGTAGCGGTTGGGTGGGTCGAGTAGTCTCACCACATGGTGTAAGGCTGGTACGGGGGTGTTATAGATGAATCTAGGTTGGGATTTCTACATTCATGTAATATCTGTTCTGTTCTGTTATGGGCCTATGGGCTTTATTCTGAATTTCTGTTCTGGGCTAAGGCCAACTTATTCTGTTTTTGTGGTTTGAGCTGATATAGGCTATGGTTGGGTTAATTTACACACTGAGTTACCCCAAACTCACCCATTTTATTTTCATCCACGCAGGTAATCCCCAACCATAGTGGGCTTAGAGCTGTGAGGGAATTCGGAGTGGCCACCTGTTCTGAAAGTATGATTTTCTTCTGGTGAACTGGATATCCTTTTATTTACGTTTGAGGTTTTGGGTTTTTTTTAAGGTAATAAGGCCGCTTAATTATTCTTGATGGTTTTAATATGTGTTACTAAGATAAGGATTACTTATTTTAACTGTTGAAGTTGGAAAGCTTTAGGGCGCGTTTTCAAAAACAACAATTGATTTCAAAATACCACGACAACAAGCAAAGCTTCATTATTTTGTGTCTTTGAGAATTAGCCAAATGTGTTGGCTTAGGTTGGAAACCCATCAATTTGTATTAAGTTTTGAATGATAGTTAATATTCATTTTGAATTTATAAAAGATGCATTACTATGGTTAAATGAATGTCTATTATGGTTGAATTGGTTATATGAATTGTGCTGATGTTGGTATTGGTTGACATGTGTATAAAACTAGGTATGTAAGGTGGCAATGTGGCTTGGTAAATAGCCTTATATTGTTCACATGGTTAGACACACAGGCGTGTGTCTAGGCCATGTGTGACACTTGGTCTGCCCCATGGGCATGTAGTCTGGCCGTGTGTCCCCTGCACGTAAAAATTTGAAGTCAGTATGCATGGTAATAAATACATAGGCAGAGACATGACCGTGTGTCTCAACCGTGTGAAGGACACGACCCAGGACACGGGCGTGTGCCTCGGCCGTGTGACATCTTGAGTATACTGACTTCAAAAACAAAATGTCCATGTTTTTGCACACGGGCTAAGACACGGGCATGTCATAGCCGTGTGAGGGACACGGGCCATTGACACGGACGTGTGTCTGGCTGTGTGAAAACCCCTGTAGGTGTAAGACATGGGCGTGTCCTAGAGTGCTTAGGCTGTGTGAGCCACACGGGCCATCAGCACGACCATGTCGAAATGGTCACACAGGCGTGTGCCCTGTTTTAAAGGCAATTTCCTAAGATTGGTTTAAGGCCTCGGAATGGTTCTGAATAGTTATCACTGATCGATTTGGGACTCGTAGGCCCATAATAAAGAGATTAAAGTAGAAATTGAAAAAGTTTTAATTTGGACCGAGTCTCGGTAATTTGAGATTGGTTGTATGCATGAGATTAAGTTAGGTAATGCCTTGTACTCCACCCCGGCGTGGGTTACGGGTATAGGGCGTTACAGATTATATCAGGATTATCCGTATGGCTAAATCCTATCTGTAATGAGGTCAATAGGATTACTCGTCCGAGCTAAATCCCGTCAGCAACAAATGCAGGACCTCATTCTTTCGGGAAATCACATATCCATCGATTTTTTATTTATTCAAATGAAATTTGACAGGTATGTGATCAATCTCATTTATTTATACATTTATGCAATTCAAATGTTCACATTCAACTCAAGCATAAAAATAACATTTTTATCATTTATCACTTATCGAGTATTATCATTTATTTCAGGCATTTTCATTTATCGAACTTTAACGAATATGTGATCATTTCACATATTTATGGCATTTATACAGTTTACATACACAACATTCAATTCAAGCATATAAACATCTACAATTTAGTTATACGAACTTACCTCAATAAGTGTTCGTGTACATTATTATCATATTATAGACCATAAAATAATATTAAAATAAATTTTCTTTTTGGAATCGGATTTGTGATCTAGAAACCACAGTTCTGATTTCTATAAAAATGGGCTGTTACAAATCCATCTCATATTGTGTCAATGGAAAACATCGAAGTACGACTTGATTTATCATATGAAGAAGAACCAGTGCATATTTTAGTAAGAGACATAAAATAATTGAGAAACAAATAAATTCCTTTGGTATAAGTATTATGGAGGAACTATAACATAGAATAAGCTACTTGGGAACTTGAGGATACAATGCGATCACAATATATGCAATTCTTCAGGTAAAGTTTGAGGACAAAATTTTTTAAGAGTGGGATAATTGTAACATCCCCACTTTTTTAAAAAAATAAATAAAAAGAAGAGAGAATAATATTTATGGTAGAAGTCCTCGAATGAGTGATCTATAAATAAATAGTAGTATAAGAAATTGTGATCGTTTTTAGAGGAAACTGTCATACATGAAAACACAGATGATTATTAGTAGGAGCATGTAGTTAAGTTAAAAATTTGATATCAAGTTCAGAGATTAAATTGAATAAGTTAGAAAAGTATAGAGACTAAAGTGCAATTATCCTATTTTTAATTTGATGGAAAGGACTTAATGACAATTTTATCATTACTTTAAAAAATCAATGGTTTCATTATGGCTTTTAAATGATTTTTATTAAATAATAATATTTAATTAATTAATATTATAATACATAAAAATGAGAAAAAGAGAGAAAGATGTTTCATCTTTCTCCCTTTCTTTTTCAGGTCAAAATAAGGGGGGGAAGAAAACAAAATTGCTTTCATTATTTTCCTTCAAATTCGAGTATAATATATGGTTTTTCTTTATAAAAAAAATAGATTTTGAATCTTTGAAGGTTGTTTTACATATATACCAGTATTTTTTTTATTTTATCAAGTATTTTGAAAGTTGTCATTAAAGGACATTGATGGAAGTTTAGAAAACTTAAGTGAAGTAGATATATTTTTGGATAGGAAATGATTAGAAGATGGATTCTAGCTTGTTAGAAGTGTGAAAGAGAAATAAAAATAGATGGAAAGTTTACTTGGTATATTTGACTATGTAAAAGGGGAAGTAGAGAACATTGGTCACTTTGTGTAATATTGGTGCTAAATGATAGCTTGTGAAGTAGTGAGTACTCTGGTGAAGACGAAATCGAAAACGGATAATCGAGTCAAAGCCGAAGCGAACATCTTGAAGGAGAAAGATGAAGAAAAGGAGTAAATCGATTAAAACTTCGATTTGTGCTCATATCTTATTTTCATTACATAAAACTTTAGAATACTTAGTTTAATATGACTAGTTATATTTATTTTGTTTTTATGAGTTTTGGATAAGTTTAAACGATTTAGTTAATATTTATAAAATTATGTTTCGAGATGAATACTATGTTTTTCATAATATTAAATTAGCAAATTCATGATTATGATTTGGATTTGAGTATTATGGTTTTAGATGATTGAGCAATAAATTATTTAATATGTTTCAAATTGGAAGCCTATTTTACATTAGACGATATGTGATTTGAACATGAAATGAAATTGAAATGAGAATCATATGAAAATGGAATTGAAATGGATCATGAAGTTGAGTTTTTACCCCGTTTCACTAAGTTAGATTAAACCAAATATAGTTGGCATGCCATAGAGTCTTTATATAAGAGAATTTAGATCTCCCCAATTCTCAGAGGGTCATGGGCAGTCCCAATTCTCAAAGGGTCGTGGACTACTTTAATAGCCATTGTTGCTGAATAACTTGGGTGACAGATCCGTGTATCTGGTTATGAGTCTAAACTTTAGTACGGGGTCTAAATTGAAAAACAAAAACAAAAGCAAAACTTGAATTTATTTGAATTTCCATATTGTGCAAATTAAATTGATTACGCGATTTTGAATTTAATTAAAAAACTTATTTTCTTTATTCAACTTGTCAATATCAAAATATTAAAGTTTATTAATATTAGAATTTTCTTTTATTGTGATGTTATTAATGATATTTATAATCATGTTTTAGTTTATTTCTATCAATTAATTTGTGTCCAATACTTATGTAATGATTTATATGATATTAGCACCACTGAGTATAAAAATTGCTCAGCGTACGGTCTGTCTATTTTTCTGTGTGCAAGTAGTTAGATTCGCTAGATCATTCCAGCAGCATCCAAAGAACCGAAGCTCAGCTCAAACAATATTGGTGAAAAGTTTACTTTATAGTTGATGTAAGTGGCATGTACCTAGGCTTGTATATTTATAATATTATGTCGTAAGCTGAATTTAAATATTTTCATTATGTTTTCTTTGCTAGTATTTTATAACTAAAGTTTTGATAAAATACTAAAGTGTAGAATTCAAGTTTATTGATATATTTTAGAAATCGTAGTGCTGGGAATTGATTTGAGAGATAATTTGAATGTGAATATTTTGTGAAATATAAATTTTGTAGGAGGTTTTAGGTAAAATAAGCACAAGTGCTACCGAATTTTTTATAAAATAATTTTGCCGCTACATTTCTTTTAAAAAAAAGATGGAAAAGTGAGTTGCTTTAGCAACTAAATGTAGCATTTTATATTTGGATCCAACAACTGGTTAGAGTACAAAGTACTGGAGAAACATTGGTTGACTGTCTCCTAGGATATAGCAATGAGATGAGCACGGCAGTAGCATGGCTGCAGTGATGAATGAATTGTAGCCTATCATTTTTATATCATATAAAACAGGTTCATAATATGCATGGAAAAGATCTCGAAATTTTTGTAGGAAAAATTAAGTTTTCTTTTCCCTACATATTTTTCTTTTTTCCTTTTAATTCTAAAAATTAAAATAGAAATGGAAGAGATAAGTTCTACTGAGGAAAAATAAAATTACGTACTGGGCTAAAATATCTGTAGGTCTAGAAGGGACTTACCGGTTTGGACATTTTGCGTTGCCCACCTGCGATCCCAACCTCGATAGGTTTGGATTTGCACCCTTCTTACACGCGAGAGAAAGCATTAGCTTAGTCATTCAATAACCATCAAGTTGGCCCATATATATAAACATATTTCACACTTGATATCTAACCAATGTGGGACTAAGCTTCCCATTTTCCTCAACATAATTCACAAATGACTTACTTTGAGCATCAATTTCTCATTCATCACTCAACCATTTTGAGCATATGATATATCGTTGTAAATGTCTCATGGGGTAGAATATAAAACCATAATTTTATGGTTCAAATCCCCACCTTTACTATTCGATAATATGCCACAAAGCTTCCAAAAATATATTATTTCCAACATGTATAAAACTGTGATTCCATTTCATCCATATCTCTTTCCAATAGGAGATTGACAAATCAGATTTTTCCTTTCGATTTTTAGCATTTTCAGTTGGATTTGAATTTTTTCAAGAGAAAAAAAATTGAAAATCAGGAGGAAAAATCTGATTTTTCGTTATCCTATTAGAAAGGGATATAAATGATGTGGAATTACAGTTTCATACAAGCCTTTCTCAAGCTTTCATTTACCACACTTAAATGCCTAAAATGTAAAAACTGTAGAATTTTCAAACCAATTCCAAATGATATAAACATGAATAAAACAATGAAATATGAGGCATGCATGTGGTTAAGATAAGTAATGATTTTGGGCAAAGCTGTGAACACGAAATGGATTAAAACAAATAAAACAACTACTTCAATAGCAGATACGTAAGATGGGCTGTGTGACACCCCAAACCCGGCCTAGACGTTAAGACCGAATCTGGAGATGTTACGAAGGAAAGTTAAGAATCCGATCTTATAATATTGAAAACCTCGTATAATTTATTACTAAAACCATCAATTGTTTGCCTTTTCAAGTAAAATGATAATTTGCAGCAGAAGTTTAAAAGTCGTTATATTTTGAAAACTGAGTTTTTGTTCTAAAAAACATTTGTTTGCGTAAAACTGTTGTTTTCAGAAATGTTTTTGTTGAGAGTCGCAAGAAACTTAAATTAAATCCAAAACTAACAACAAAACCAAAAAGTCCGAAGAGTCCCATATTTAAAAAAATCTCAAATAAACCAAAAATTTAAATGAACATTTCAAATAAATGAAATTTACAGACGTGTGGACACCTTTAAACCTTTATCGCACCGATCCGCCTAAGCCTGAGGATTACCTGAATAGAACAGACAAATGGAAAGTGAGTTTTAAAAACTTAGTGTGTAACTCAACGGAAACATATATCTACTCAGATTTTTTGCATAACAGAACAGATACGGACATAAGTCCTTAACAGAATCAGATAATCAACAGAATCATACAGATATGCAAAGTCCTACCCCTATCCTCTTCACACCAACTTCGACCATCACAACACACCTTGTAGGGTATAAGACATCCACCTAGCCCTACACACCACATAGTGTCCGTACGACACTTATCAGAATAATCGCAGTCATACTGCCAGAATAATGGCAAAATATCATCTAACAGAATATTTCCTCCACATATACATATCCTGCCCCAATACCAAATACAGACAGTAAACACACATATTAAAATTAACATGTCACACATGCTCATATATAGATACTACACATGCTTATACATAACAATTAGATCATACATAATGTATTTCATCGTAATCATGCCAATCTAACAGAGTAGCAGATTTCATGCTTTATGGTTTTTTTTGCCCATACCGACCCTATGGAAGGCCCACAGTCGATCGGAACGACGTGTGCGACCGTAGGGAAAAAATTTGAAATTTGGGCCCACATGCCCAAAATGGCCCTGCCCGTGTAGCCCACACGACCTAGCTCATGGCTCACACACCTGAAATGGCCTAGGTCGTGTAACTCATATGGCCAGACACACACCCGTCACATGATCGTGTGTTGCACACGGCCTACCACACGTCCAGGCACACGCCCGTGTGGCGTCGACAGGCCAAATTTTTGACTTTCGTTGATCGACATTTTCTCGCATTTTCATTACACACTTGGCTCAACTTTGATGTGAAAGCAACACCGAGACCATCGAAAGCTAAAAACAGTATCCCAACCACCATTTTAACAATTAATTTACGAATTTTGACAACAATAATCCGAACAACGCACACAAACTTACCGTTGACGAAAATAACCACTATCATGAATTAGGCTGTTGGAGCGTAATCCACTACTTTGCAATCTTCTCCTACACAATACACATTCACAAAAATTAAATCCCCTAACTTCAGACCATTACGCCATTATAGAAAGATATAATTCAAAATGAGTTTACAGAAACCAAGAACTAAAGTTAAGTAAAACTCCACTTACCAAACTGAACGAGAAAAGATGGAAATCCAAAACGTAAAGATTAGAGTGACAGATTTATGAACGAAGTTTGAAGGAGAACAAAAATTGCTGAGAAGAAAATAGGAAGAACGTCAGAAAGAAAGGGAATTTTTGGGAAAAATAAAAAAAAATCCCACTAACCCACATCTTGATCCTCATCCAACAACTACAGAGTTTAGTTCCACACAACCTATATCAGACAACTGAAGCAAAAACTATTATCCACTCTCACACGAGGATTCAAACACGAGACCTTAGGGCAAGCTAATATCTTACCACTCAAACCAATAAGCTCATTTTAATTTTTGGATAAGGCTAAGATTAAAAATAGTAAAATTTCAAACAGTGAAACTTGAACTCAAGATATCAAACATTCAATTAAAACACTTACCCACTAAAGTAAATACACATTTATGATAAATTACATAACTAACATAATTAAAATAAGTCAAGACGTACAGGCTTGCAGCCAAAGTGAAGTAACTAAATCCCCCCACCTTTCCGTGCATTAGGAAAATTTGGATACTGTACCAGGTTTGACGTAGCCAATTAATTTATTAGTTTTGTTGAATATAAAAATTAAGGAAAAAAATATCTATTGAACATTGGAATTTACTTATATAATATTTTATTTTCTTGGTTTTTCAAACATGCATTTGATTATATAGAAAGTCCTGAAGTTTGCTGTTTGTTTGTCTGGATTACTGGTTTAATAATATATTACCAGCCATCAATCTTGAATTTTTTTTTTCTTCCATTGGAAAAACAATGTAAATTGATTTTCAACTACAATTTTCCTTATTTTGACAATGCAATGCAAGGCTTATTTAGGGTTGATTGAATTGGTCAGTATTCATCATTCCTTGGTCTATTTTTGTTCTAATTAGTCTATTTTGGCGCATGACATGTAAGTTCAATGCAGATCGTCGATATGCCTTGATTCTAGAATTATAGGTGTTCTTGCGGACCCAAAAATAATGATAAAATAATAAACATTATTTTATTTCGCTTCTTGTGTGATACGATACATCAAAGCCTATTATTATTATTATTATTATTATTATTATTAATGGTGAACCTACATGGATGAAAGAGAATAACATAATATGAAATTAAACTTATCTAAGGATGAACATGACAAATTGAGGTTACCAACATTGAAACTTTGTTTTGTTTTGAAAGGATTTTAGTTGTTTTTTTGTGTAAAAAAGAGGTTGATCACAGGCAACTCCTTAATGGAGTAACAATGGCAACTTCTATAGAATAGAAGAGTAAGAGTATACGGAGAGTGCTTAGGGTTCTGTAAAACAAAAAGAAATGAAATAATTATGTAATTTGTTATTTTAATTATTTCTTAGGTTTAAAAGATTTGGTAGAAGTCTTAATTTAATTGGCATGAGCATGGTTGTCAATGCTAGAAGACATGAGTTCGAGTGTGTTAGAATGCCTACTTATGAGTTGGGGAGGGCCTATGGACAGTTCTAGGCATTGTGTAAACAAGAACAGATATGATGAGAACCTATAATGAGATTGTTAAAAAAAATTGGTAAAACTATTTCAATCATTGGTATGTCATAGGTTTTTTTTTCTCTCAAAATAGTTTAAATAAATTAAATATCAATTTTTCACATTATGATAATTAGATATCAAAGTAATTTAAATACATTTTACATTAACTATGGTTAACTCAAGAATATCAACATTATTTATGTTTGTTATCATGTATATTTTATTTTATGATTTGGTGTATATATAACTTAACATTCATGCAAGTTAATACTTTTTACATTTTTAAAACTAATGAAATATTTAAAATTATAATATTGTTAGAACATTTGTTAAGTTTTATTTAAACCTTATAATCAATATTATAAATAAATAATTATTTTAATCTACATTTTATAACAGCTATCTTTTATTTTTTTTTCAACTAAGTTATATCTTATCAATTATAATATACGTTGTAATTTTTTTATTTAATTATTATTTAAATAATAAAAAATTTATAAAACACATGAACAACACGTAGATCGCCGAGAAAGAAAACTTCATATGAGCTTGTCCTACATTTTATTTACAATCATTATTAAATTACATAAATAATTGATAATGTAAGTATAATAAAATCGTACTTTCTCAATGCCTTACCCCAATTTGTTTTTGAATGATCATCTACTCAATCCAAATTTCCTTCTTGAGTTTTACAAGCATGTTGGAAAAACCAAATCTTATCAAATGTAGTTTTCTCTCTAATTATTGGATCAACCTATAAAAAAAAGTGTAATTAAAAATTAAGAAAAAATTTAGTGCACTAAAATTTTGTATTAGACTGATTTTTTATAAAGTATGATAAAATTTCCTTAAAGAACTTTCACCAATACAAGAGAAGAACATAGAAGGGATCAAAAAACAATACCTAATTACATCAACTCCAAACCAGCAAAGCATAAACACCACAACTATGGATAAATGATTACATAAAACTGTAACACTCTATACCTGACCCAATCGTCAGGTTCAATCTATGGGATGCCACATTCATTATTGGAGAAACTATGATAATTTATATTCAAATTAAAACATTAACCAATTAAATATTAATAATATATATGTATTATATGATTTACAATTATTTTTGGGTCTTATACGAGCTTACAAAAGCTCTTCGGCTAATCAAGGTCGAATTAGGACCAAACTGTAACGTTTTCAAAATCTCGGGTTGATGTTGCGACTTCAGGCGATCCTCGTCACGATGCAACATATTGACTTGCCCCCGTCGCAACGTTGAGAGTACGTAGTCATGACGTAACTTCTGTTTTTCAACAATGCCTAATTTGATACCTATTCAAGCCTTTCCAAGAACCTAACAAACGTATTAACATTAATTTTGGGATTGCAATTTAACCATTAACCATATAAGCATGTTCAATACACAATTTTCTAATCATTAGTACCTCCTCCATGCATAACATTAACCATTTCCTATGATCAAAACAAATACATATACAACTTGACCAATTCCAACATTTAGCATAGTAATCCTAGGTACATGCCATATGACAAAAATGAAATGAGCTATACAAAGTTTGTTGAGTCAAAACTAGAGTCTGGATGCTAACTTCACTTCTTGGGGCTTCTAGGAATACCTGTACTTGCACACAGAATAAACAAACCGTAGGTTGAATAATAAAGCTAGTGGCACTTTCATGTCCAAGATATTATAGCATAACATTAGTAAATTGACATAATACACAATTTTGATACCTATCAATACATGTTTCATAATGCAATACAATTTAGTATATTATATGCATATGAGTATTCTTCTAGTTATGACAAACCAATCTACTCTACATTTCATTATTTGTAATCAATTCAATTCATTTTTCAGTTGTCTTTTAATAAGCCATTTAGCATTCATACTCAATCATAAACTCAACATTTATAGTTACATGTCATTGGCATTAAATCATCCAACTTTCATGCTCAGTTCATATCATTTACCTTTTTACTTATCGTTTGATCCCATTTTGGAGTCTATCGACTCATTCTATTCATTTTGGCCCTCAGATCTTGTTTTCGGTTGATTTGCATAATAAGGTACCTGTTTTTCTCAATTCACAATCCATATACATATACACAATCAATTCCATAACATTACCAATTCATTTTCAGCATTATAAATCAAATTGGCATTTAATAACCATTATTAACATGAGTCAGACTCGAACGAATACACAGATCGTCCAACCAACATACTAATTTGGCATTGGAGTGCATACTGGCACATATAGTGCATCAATGAATAACATGGGTAATCAATCGACACATAGTGCATTTTGGCGCATGAAGCACATCATGGCATATGTAGTGCATCTTGACACACAAATCACATATTGACGCATAAAGCGCATCCTGGCACACGAGGTACATCCTAGCACATAAGCGCATGAAATTATGCACAATCCAATCCTATGGTATGCCAACTATATCCTGTTAGATCTAGTGCCCTGATTTTAGTATATTCGTTTATTATAAACTTGTAATTTTTTAAAAACAGATTGGTTAATAAGAAAATTCATTGATTACATTAATATACTTTGTATGATTATCCTCATATAGTGTCTGTACGCAAATAAAAAATGAATAAAATGTTACTCATAGGTTGTCAACGTTTAAACTAATACTAAGTGATATTACGTAGTCAGATCATAATGCAGAAAGACAACTTATCTTAGTAGATGAACCTAAACATGCCCTTAGTGTAATTGGAAATGAACAAACTGATTGACAGACTAATATGTCATTTATCAAGTCCAATTGGGGAAATGCTTTGTCTTGGGCATTGGAGCAAATGACTCCCATAAGATAGAGACATGGATGTGACTAACTAGAGTAGCAGTATATCAGATTGGACCTAAGAAGAATAGATCCTGAATCTATTTATGGATTTATTCACTTGTGACATTCATAGCGTGGCATACCTAAATCCTAAGTGGATGCAGGACTATGTATATGTGACTCGTACACTTTGATGTAATTAAAAGCCTGAGTTTGAAAAGATAAGGATTTGAAAGCTGGTGCGTTGGGTGTACAACTTCTGCAGTATGTAAGGTTATTCACAATAGTGGAATTCATAGCTCAAGACATGGGTAAATGATATCCTCTCATTGGAATTACATGGTTGATGAAAAGTAAACATTGTCATGGGTTTTTCGTCTTTGTAATGGATGACTTGATTACTATTTGATAATAATTGGCTTTTCATGAAGAAATATGTAATGGTTACCATGAGACAAAATAGGATCATATTTGGAGAACAAATATTATCCCAAAGAGGTTAAGAATATCCTATGAGGATAACACACTTATGACAAGGTCATTGGATGAGTATTGATCGAGTTGCTTTCGTAATGGTATCCTGTTAGGGAGAGCTCAATCATGATACTATAGTGGAATGACTTCCTGACTAAATAATTTTATAATTAATAGGCAAAAAGGTAAAATTTAATTATAAATCATTTGAGCCTCAATTGCATATGTCCTATAGGTCCTTCCACTAGCTCGTCGAAACCAGAAATGAATTACATGTTGAATCAAATGAACATAAATGAATAGAGATGGTGAAATAGAGTAATAGGAAACATTTGAAAATGATTCAGGTTTTCTACAAAATGAAAAAGAAAATGGAGAAATAAAATCATTTGGAAATGAATGCAATTTTCTCCAAAATGAAAAAGAAAAATGAAAATGAGTTGAAAAGAAATTTATGTTTTTCGAATTAAATGAAGTTCGAAAATGTCACATCCCAAAAATCGAGTTAGTAGAATTGGCTTAGAAAATCGAGAATTAGTGAATCAAAAATTGTAATTAGATTAGATAATTAAAATAAATAGGAATAAATATAATAAAATATGAAAATAATTAGAATTATAAATTAAGGTATAGAAATTAAGATTAAGTGCCTGAGAATTAATTTGGCTAAAATGAATTTTTAAAACAAGATTGAATTTAAAAATAATTTAGAAAATGAATTTAAATTGAAAATAAAGACCTATTTGAAATGGGAAAGAAATTGGAGAAGGTTAAATGGGCAAGGACCCAACTTTTGAAAATTGGTTGCCTATTTAGCAACCCCCATCGTCTCTTCCCTTTCATTTTCACATTTCATTCAAAAATTTCCCAAAAACCAAATTAGAGCTTTTCTCTCTGGATTGGTTCATCCTTTTTTATTCTTAAGTTTTCTAAACACAAATTCCTCTTTCAATTTCGAAGAATAATCAAGTTTTCTTCTTCAATTCCTTTATTGTTCTTCATACATTCTAGCCCGAATTTGATCTTAAACTCACCATTTTCGTCAAATCAAGATAACATTTTGAGTTTTTACGATTACAATAAGTATGTTGTTATTTTAATTCGAGTTTTAATTGATTTAATCAAGATTTCAATAGATCAACTGATTTTAAACCAATTTTTAGCTTGAATATGATAGATCTCATAGTACAAAGCTAAGCTACTACTTTAAAGTGATTTCTAACTTATTATGATCTAATTAAAAGGTATTTGAACTTGATTTAACAAATCCTTAAGTAATTTAAACAAATTGAACATTTTCTTCTTTCAAATGTTCATATAAGCTTGATTTTTTTAGAAAAAATTAGATCTATATAATTAGATAAAATTGATGGTTTATATCTATCATTAGATGATATTTAGGATTTATGAAATAAAATTTTATGCTTAGAAATGAGATTCGAGTAGCCAAATATCTATTTCCACAAAACTAGCTAATTTTTAGTATTGTGAATGAAAGACTGTGATTTTGGACTGATTTAGTTGTGTTTGCTGTAGTTTATAATGCCTTTGTACTATTTTTGATTTGCAAGTAAAGTTTCAACTCGATTGGAAGCCTCTACAAGTAAGGACAAAGGCAAACAAAAGATTATTTGAGTTTTGGCTTTGAAGCAAAGCTTGGTCAAGGTGAGTGGTCCAATGCACTATGATTAATGATAAAATCAGTAAGTTAAAAGGGGTATTAGGTGGTCTAATCACCTAATCTAAGTCCCAAGAGTAAGTGTTCTTACTTGAGCTTGATATTTTACAAATAATGCTTACATGAGTTGTGATATGCTAAAGTGTGTAGTATGATTATATTTCTTGAGTATATGTCTGAACATGATTTGAGCAGCTGGTTTAATGCGCACACATCTGATATGAAGGTGTATTTGGCTCAATGAGCAAAGTGTTTTCACTTGAAGCGCATTATGTAAACATGTGATAAATGTTTGATCATGATAAGTATGACATGTGTAAGTGTGCATAAACCAGAAAATGAATGAGTGAAAGGGATATATTTGCCTTGTAAAATTTTGAAAACAGTGGATATAGTTAGCATGCTATAGGATTTGAGTACTCATTTATATGCTTTGTTATTGGGACATGTTTGGAGGGATAAGGGAATGTAGAGCATTTCTCCATTCATCAGGATATCTTGATGTGTTGAAGAGTGTTAGCTTAATGTTACACTTACTTGGGACATGTAGGCTTTTTTGAGTCATGGTGTGATGGAACTATGAGTATCTAATGAGAGGTATTTGTATAAATTTTCATATTCACAAGTTGACAATGTATCAACATGATATGATATTTGAAGATACTAAGTGATAAATTTGTTTGGCATGCTTGCTTTTAACTCTTGTTTTTGTGGTTTGTTGTAGCATCTTGAACACTTACTGAGCTTGTTAAAGCTCAAACTCTTTTGTGTTTATTTTTGCGAGGAAATAGCTTGAGTGGAGTGGTGAAGTGAGAAAGCTTGTGATCCCAAGGCAAACCATCTTGTTTGTGCATGTGAGGTGGTTACTTTGTTAATAAAGGATGTCAATGTGGGTTTATTTCGAGGGACTATACTTTAGTTTTGATTTGGTCTGTGATGGACTTTCTATAAACTATTTAAGGACTTTTATAACTGGTTTTTAGATGTTTTATTTTGCTTGAATTGCTACATGAATGATGCTAGATGTATGACTAGGCTATATGTTGAATAACATGCATGTGCCTTAATATTTTGTGGCTTTTGATACTTAAAATACTTGCTGAATATTTAGAGAAATACAAAGTGACCAAATGGCAAGGTATGTACCTATAATGCACTTGAAATTGCCTTATATGCAAATTTGGTATGTTGAGTAATTGAATTGGGACTTTAGAAAAGCATGTTAGAGTAGGTGATTAGATTGGATGCGAAATTATGTTAATGTCTGATCTTGGGTGATTGAGCATGATTTATATGATCTATGTATGCCATATGACATCTTAGAATAGGCATTTTGGCTTGAAATCACGAAAGCGAATTTGTATATGAGTGTTAAAGTATTTTATGCTAATGTTACAAATTTTCTGCAATATATTGCACAGTGCAGTCATGATGATCCTCAATGACGTTGTGACGAGGACTTGTTGTAGGGACACTATTATCATGTCGTTGGAACGAGATTTCCCTTCCAGGCAACTTCAAGACATGATTTTTCGCGTCATCTTAATATAAGCTGATGAGTGAACTGGGCATGTTTTGTTAATATTGCAATTAAGTCCTGATTTTTATACAACGAAATTGAAGGACTTAAACACCATGAAATGCTTTCAAATTTGAATTACAAAATGTTATATTTAATTTCTTAAAAATATTTTTCTGGATATTTTGTGTAATTTACGCTTTAGTCCTTAATCCTCATTTTGAAATTGAATGAGTTTTAACTGTTGTTTTGAACTAAAATTTTCAAATATGGTTTAAAATAAAATTCCCAAGGCACTTGTTGGATTAATTTAATGAATTATGAGTATTTTGCCTACATTTTGTAAAATGATGTTTTTACCCTTGTAATTATTTTTGTTGCGTTATGTTCGACGAAGAATGCTTTAGGCTTTTGCATGTTTGTATATTTTCAATTAAGCTTGTACTTGCTTTGTGTGATGGTGGTTTCTGGTGTGTTTGGTGGTTGGTAAGGAGAGTCATATAAGTGGCTAATGTGATGTTCCAGATTTGGGTCGGTCCATCCAAGTCGAGTTTAGGGCGCCACAAAAAATGGAAATAAATCATTTGGTTGTAGTGAACCGTTGAATGTAGAAATATTAAATTTATTTTCACATAGACTATTTTACGATAAATTCGTCATGATTTTAGCAGAATTATAATTGAGTTGAGAAAAGTATTTAATTGAAAATATATTGAAGTTTATTTATTGGGAAATAGAAAAACAAATATTAGGTTGGATCAAATTATAAATTATTGGGTTAAAAGCCCGAGAAGTATTTATAATTATACACGATAAGAGAAGAGGCCCAAAATCCCTTATGTAAAGCGGGGGAACAGCAAACCCTAGTATAATTAACTAAGGTTGTTGTTCCCTACAACCTAGTTGAACTAGGATTTTTATTTTTCTAGTTGACATAAATTTTTCTAATTCGACAATGGTTCTACCTTCTTTTCCTATAAATGATGACAATAGTATAACTATTAAAACGAGTTTCAAATATCATTATTTTGCTCGAAAATAGAGAGACTTTTATTCTTTAATAATTAAATATATTTTTTGGAATAATGATTTTGCCGGTTTCTATTTGAGAAGAGAATTTTTGTTTTTAACTAAAAAAATGAAAAGTATTTTAGTTTCGTGTTTGATTCGAATCGTTCGAGTCCACACTTCAAAGCAATTTGTGGTACGAGAATAGTAGAAAAGATCATTTGGTTGAAAGCTGAGAACGTAAAGATCTGCTTATCTGAAAACATAGTTGCGATTTTAGTTTAGGGTTTATTGTTACAAAAATTACAAATCAAGTCAGTTTTCAAAATTCTTATTTTTCGCTGTGCAAGAAAATCATTTTCGAATCAATTTTTTCCATCAATTGGTATCAGAGCTAGGTTATGTTATGTTTATAGTGTAAACCGAGACTGAAATTCTCTCTATTCTTTATGTATGATTATATTTGAGGGAATGTATGCGAATAAATGTATTGTAATATTTTATTATTTTATTATTATGGATGATAAAGTAATTTTTCCAAAGTTGTGATTTCTAGAAATTTGAATGTAATTTATTATTATCCCGGACATGTATATTTTAGATCATGGACTATCATCTCCATGCAGGGTTTTATTTTATTATTTATTTAGAATAAAACATGTGAGCAGGGACGAAAATATAAATTTTGTAACCTAATTTTTCCTAACAAAACCCAAAAAAATGAGACACATCCAAACCGATCGAGAGAACGCAAACTTGACCCAAGCAAACCAACAATGGCCGATAGTGATCTGGCAGCGGTGGCTGGCGACATGCAAAAGGAAACGAAATGACAATGATGACAAAATCGTGAACCTCTACCGCAACAGAAGTCTATGGTAGAAAAATTCAAGACCCAAAGTATGCTTTGGTGTGAATTTTGTAATTTTGTAATTTTTATTTTTCTAGGATGGAGCCATGGAAAGTCTAACTGGTCAGAGTCATTTAATTTTATGAGATAAGAATGATGGTAATGATATTAATACGAATGCATGTTCATACATATATGAGATAAGTAAGCCATATAGATTAAGGAGAACACCATATGTACTTGCCATGCATCTATTGATTATTCATGATTGAAACTAGACATTAAAAAACCTTACATGTTTTTAAAATATTGAGTGGTAGAAAGTTCCTAAATAAGACCTACTGCCTTCATCATGCTCTAATTCTTGAGATTATCTATGCATTTTTAGGAAATAAATGAGATATTAGTTTGCTGGATAAGTGTTAGTGAAACGCTTTTTGAAACCCAAGTTGAAATCGCTTCCTTCGCACCATTTTTATTATTTTGCAAATTTTGCATCAAACCTAGTATGTGACTTGTTTTAAAATAAATTGTAACATCCCGAATTAGGGCTTAATCGGAACATTGATTTTGAGACCACAAATTTGAAGTAGAGATAATTATTTTATGATTCTCGTGAGGTCTATGATATGGTTGCGTGCTTGTATGAAAGTTTCATGAAGAAATTCTATTGATAAAGTGTTCAATTTGATATTTAGGACTAAATTGCAAAGGTTGCAAAATGTGAGTTCTAGAAGCTTTAGGCATGAAATGCCATGGATTATTAATTAGAGGTCCTTAAATAGTAATTTTTCCAATTTCTATTTTTATGGACAAAAATGGGCATGAATAGGAAAAATTTGAAAGAAAAGCCTTAAGGGCATTTTTGTCATTTGGTTAATAAAAGAATAAAAAGGGAAAAATAAGTCAAAATTGTGTCCATCTTCTCCTACCTTGGCCAAAAATCTCAAGGGTTCCATAGCTAGGGTTGCTTCAACTGTCAAACTCAATAAAAAAAAGAGAGTCCGAACGTAAACCGAGAAAAGAGGAAGGTTGTGGACTAAATTAAATAGTAGCCGTATTTTGAGTACCGCGGTAAGTTTGTGTGTAAATAATGCAACGTTACATTATTATGTATTTAATGCTTCAATATTGCATGAATTGATTAATTGTCTTTATGGATTTAATTAACGATGACTCGACGATAATTCGATGAGTTCAATACCTCAAAATCTCGGTTGAACCTTAGGAATAGTTAGGATACAAATGTCATGACATTAGGGTTATGTACGATCCCATGTAAGACCATGTCTGGGACATGGCTTTGGCATCGATATGTAATATTGTGTAAGACCATAGCTGGTTTACCGGCATCGATGTGTGATCCCATGTAAGACCATGTCTGGGACATGGCATTCGCATCGACCTACGATCCCATGTAAGACCATGTCTGAGACATGGCATTGGCATCGATATGTGATCTCATGTAAGACCATATCTAAGATATGGCATTGGCATCCTACCATGTATATGAGAGCTCCCGAGTATCCTTTAGTATTCTAAGTGGTTCAACTGGTAATTCAATGACTATGTTAATGAGATGACAAGGTATGATCATGTTGAAAGGGTACAGGTACGTACACCAAGCTCATAAATATTGAGATTATGAATCGATGAAACCTCAGAAGAAGCGAATGAATGAACTATGATCATGAGTTTTATTGTAGATTATATAAATGGCATGACTTAAGATGTATCTATGATACTTGATGACATTTTGATAAATATATTATTGTGTTATACGTATAATATTGCATGGTTAATGTTGTTAATTATTTACATGCAAGCTTACTAAGCTTTATGCTTACTCCCTTTCTTTTTTTTCATTGTCGTCAAGCTAGCTCGGGGATCGAAGAAGTCAGAGCTCAATTCACACTATCAAACTAATCTTTTGGGTATAGTGAATTTAAGTATTTTGAGTATGGCATGTATAGGGACTTGGTCTTTTTGTTATATGTCATATTTGTGTAGCCAAATGTGTTGGCTTATAATGATTTGATGATTCATTTTGTATTTGGCCATGAGATATGACCCATATTAATTATTGGGATGTAATCCTATTCATACATGCATACATGTGCTATGGTCACTCATGTTGTGGTTAAATTCATTTGGCATGGATGAATTATGGATATGATCATGAATGCTTGATGATGGAATTGTGAGTAAATGACATAATAACAACTAAGACATGAATGTGTAAAATGGAATTAAAATGATTTTTCATATTGTATGTGATTTGGTAAACTTGGTCTAAAAAAATATGAAGTTATTATGTATGAGCCATATTTATGAATGCGTAAGTGCTCATTTATGCCATGAAGGATGACATTGTGATACATATAATAGTGTGCCTGTGTTATTGAGGGTGACAAAAGGCTTGGAAAATAGCCTCAAAGTTGTCCACAAGGGTAGGCACACGGGCGTGTGTCTGGACCGTGTGTGACACACGGTCTGCCCCATGGGCGTGTGATCCTGCTGTGTGTCCCCTGCACCCTATTAAATGCAAAATAGAATGCTTAGTGGTAAACACACGGGCAGAGACATGGCCGTGTGTCTCAACCGTGTGAAGGACTCGGCCATAGGACATGGGCGTGTGCCTTGGCCATGTGAAGTCTGCACTTAATTTTTTGAATTTAGTTCGCCACACGGCCTAAGCCCACAGGCGTGTGACTTGGTCGTGTGACCCTAATTGCATTGATGACATCATAAATAGAGAATTATACGGGCTAAGGACACGGTCGTGTCCCAAGCCACACGGGCGTGTGTAACCATATAGCCTACCTACATGGGCATGTGACCCTGTTTCATGAAAACTTTCTAAGTTTTTCTAAAGTTTTCTAAAGTTCTTGGTTTGTTCCCGAACCACTCTTGATGTATATTTTGGCCTCGTAGGCCCATATAAGGGGCGACATACATATGTATGAACGAATTTAATTTGAACGAAATTTTGTGACTCGATTTTGTATGTTTGTTTACGTTTAATTCTGATAATGCCTCAAACCCTGTCCCGATGTAGGATACGGGTAAGGGGTGTTACATTTAGTGTTATCAGAGCTACTGTTTAGTCGATTCTTGGATTAACATAACATGTGTATGAGTCTAGCTATACATGCCATAAATGAATTATGATAGTGTGACGACTCCTGACCTTTTTAAATTGTGTTTTCATATAGAAATGAATCCTAATCGAGCTGAAGCTTATGATGTAAGAAATAATGCGCCGGCTCCCGCTTAAGGGGCAACGCCAGTTGAGAGTAGACCCGTGACTATGAGTCAGGGAGGAGGAGATGAGGCTAGGGAAGCCTTTCTCCATATGATGAATCCTGGTATACGGAGTTCGTTTGAACGAACCCAAACGCTCCACCCCCACCTATTCCTCAACCTATCCCCGTAGCACCCCAAGGTATGGATTTCGTGAGACTAAATAGAGCTCTAGTTTATAAGATTCGGAAGCAAGGAGTCGAAGAGTTTCGAGCTAGGATAGATGATGATCCCGAAAAAGTAGAGTTTTGGCTCGAGAATACTGTAACACCCTAAACCCGGCCTGGATGTTATGGCTGAATCTAGCGATGTCATATGACAATGCTTTTGAAATTGTATCGTTGCTCTCACCTTATTTCCCATTTTAAAACACTTCATTATCTTAACACTGGTTCTATTAATCGTCAAAATGTTAACCTCGAGGAAGCTTTTGACACTGTTGAGTGGTCGTGAATATTTTTATAAAACGTTTGTTTATTTTAAAAAACCAAAGTCTTCCTACTACTAGCAGTAAAACCATAAAATGTTGCAAAACCCAAATTTAAACAAAAACCCGTAATGGCAATAATTACGTCAAAATTCCCCAAATAAAAATTAAAACCATGTAAGCATAAAACCGTAAATTTATCGTGAGGCAGAAGTAGTGGTCACTATCGAGTCCTCCACTACATCAATCCGTCATTAAACAGAAAAGGGTGAGTTTTTACAAACTCAGTGTGTAATCCCCATAGAAAAATATACACACAGCACAATATCCAAAATTAGTCATATATTTACATATAGTTCGGACCTGAGCCCTTTACAGAATTGGTGTGGACCTTAGCCCACTCAGATACAGAATCAGAAGTCCTTAACCCATCTCAAATATAACATGTCGAATAGAATAGAATAACAGAGTCCTACCCACTAGCCTCAACACACCAACTCCATCCAACCCTGCACACCATGTGGGGATAAAATCGACCCACCCATCCCTACACACCATTCTGTACCAAGTGCGGCACATAATCAAATAATTGTAGTGAGCAGCCAGATATCAGGCTTAATAGCCTTTCAGAATACTTCTTCCAAAACATCAACCCAACCTCGATGCAATGCAACATACAAATATGGCATGCTAATATGCAATTTATCAGATCATACAATCAATTCAGATACCAATTTCATGCTTAGTACCGAAATCAAATAGTAAGCATACTTGTTTAGGGATCTAAGTAATACTTATCGACCATACAGTAGGTCCACAGTTGACTTGGGCAACCCGTGCAACCTTACAGATCATTTTAGAAAAATGAGCTCACATGCCCATGTAGCCTGCCAGTGTGGCCCACATGGCCCAATTTGGCCTTTGTCGTGTAGATCACACCGTCTGGCCCAGAATCTCACATGCCCGTGTGGTTCACCCAGTTGGTCGAGCTCTTGTGTCTCACACTACCTCACCCGGCCATCACATAGACGTGTCTTTTGCCCACAGCCTGGCCTCGTTATTCACACTGCTGTGTACTACCACACAACCTATTACACGAGCAACCACACGCCCGTGCGGCATCGATAGAATCATTTTTCAGCTTTCTTCATTTCTCCTTTTCTGTGTTTTCGGGTACATACCTTGTAATATCCTGATTTTGGGCCTAGTCGGAATAGTGGTTTCGTGACCACAAAATTCGAGATAGAAATAATTATTTTATGATTATTTTAAGGTCTATGATATGATTGCATGATTGTGTGAAAATTTCGTGAAGAAATTTTATGCATAAAGTGCTTAAATTGAAATTAGGGACTAAATCGAATAATTTGCAAAACTTGCATTCTAGAAGTTTCTAGTATGAAATTCTTTTGAAATATTAATTAGGAGGTCTTAAATAGCAATTTTACCAATTTCTAAGTCTATGGACAAAATTGGACATGGATGGAATTTTTGGAAAGTTTAGTAGTAAGGGCATTTTGGTCATTTAGGGGTAAAATGAATTAAAATACAAAAATAAAAGCCAATTTTGCTCATCTTCAACCCCATGGCCGAATATAGCAAGGAGAAACCATGGCTACGGTTTTTCAAGCTTCCAAGCTCGATTGTAAGTCCGTTCTAGCCTCATTTTTAATGATTTTTAAGTTCTTGGAGTCCCGGTAGCTCGATTAAGCTTATGCTAGCAATAATTCAACCTAGGGTTCATATTTGGAAAAATACCCATAGTTGAAATTTGTGTATTTTGGTGTTTTATGATAGAATATGAGGTTTTAAATTATGTTAGACAAGTTGTGCTACTCGGTTTTAAGCGAAAACTAGCAAAAGGGCTTAATCGGTAAAAAATACCTAATAGTCATAAGTAAATGTTAGAGTGAGAATTTGATGTTGCCATAGAAGGGAAAAATGATCAGCATGTCATAAAATATAAGAAAATAGGCTGAAGTTTAATTTACGAGCTTTGGGGCAAAAGTGTAAATATGCAAAAGTTTAGGGGAAAAATTGTAATTTTTCCAAAATATGATTTTGGGTCAATTTGAATAATGTGAGTCCTAATTAGACTATATTTTAAATGATAGAGCAAGGAAAACTGAAATTCGGGCTAAAATAGGGAAAATACCAAGTTGTGGACGAAATGGTAAAAGTAGCCATTTTCGTATACGAGGTAAGTTCATGTGTAAATAATGTAGCATAATTTTTATTTTTAAGTTATTGATTTTAATTATATGATATTCTGATTATTATTGTGAAATATATGCTTTGTGGTTATTTTCGAATAAAATGCAAATTATGTGTATTAATTGTTAAATATAAAGTACTACCGAGTATTGGTTTCGGTATTTTACGGAAGATGGCAAGGAGATGTGTTCGAGGAAAATCCCGTCTGAACCTTAGGAATAGATTAGAATACAAGTGACATGTCACTAGGATGTTTGGGCATCCGAACTCGTTGAGTTGAGTCCGAGTTCACTTATGGATGCGAATGTCCGAACTCGTTGAGTTGAGTCCGAGTTCAAGAGATGTAACAAGGCATCCGAGGTCGTTGAGTTGAGTCCGAGTTCACTTATGGATGTGAACGCCCGAGCTCGTTGAGTTGAGTCCGAGTTCACTTATGGGCGGGTTACATGGTAGCTTGACTACATATGTAGCACTTATGTGCAAACTTTCCTTGTATCCGAATTATATTCCGATGTGTTCAACGGGTAAAATTCTACTCAAGCGGAGGAATACTCGAGATGAAAGGGACGTATTGGTAAGTTTTGTGAAATGAATACTTTGAATAGGTATGTACTTAACCCTCGCGTTGAAAACTCGATATAACAACAATATGGTAAAATGATAAATGAAAATGTGATATGAATGTCTTGGTGATGATTATGCAAATGATGTTTTATGTTTGCTTATATGGTTATGTTACTTGCTATTTGCATGTGAACTTATTAAGCATTTATGCTTACTCTCTCCTTTTCATTCCTTGTAGTTTTGACAAGCCAGCTCGGAAATCGAAAACGGTCGGAGGCACGCTCCCACTATCGGTATACCATCTTGGCATAATGGCTTGTATATTTTGAGTATGGCATGTATAGCATTATAATCATTTTGTATATATGATCTTATGATATGGTTATTGAGTGGTATGGAAATTCTTGGTAATGATTAGCCATTGGAATGGCTAATCATGATCATATTTGGTGTTATGTATGCTAAATTGCTAGCTAATCCATGGAAACCATGAAATAGGTAAAATTTACCATAAAATAGATTCAGATAGCAACAGTGATATGAGTTTGAAAAATCATTAAAAATAGTAGAGATACAATTAGATGATGAATAATATATGGAATTTAAGAATTATGAGTCTATTTTCATATGGATGGAACAAAATAAGTATATGAGTTATATTTTATGAGATGTTTAAATTTTTGTGAAACAGGGCCAGAGCGATTTCTGGATCCCCTGTTCTGACTTTGGAAATTCACCATAAATTTTTCAAAGATAATTATAAGTCATGATTTATATTTACAGATTCCTTATTGAGTCTAGTTTTATTAGAAACAAACGTCATAGTCATTGAAACCCTGTACAAGGAGATATCTGATTCGTAATAGACAGAGGTCAGAGCAGTCGAACCCTGAAACAGGGGAGACTTTAACTAATAAAATGTACTAATTTGCTAGAGAAAAAATTCTATAAAAAATTAGTAAATAGATATATGAGTCTAGTTTTAGGGAAAATTTACGGAACTGGATTTCTAGTTTTGGAACTCGAGATATGAATTTTTAAGCGACTGTGACGGAGATTGCTAGCTGACTGAAAATTTTAAAAATAAATTGTTTGAGCTGTTTAAGTAATGAATTAAGTCTGTTAACACCTCGTGTTCAACTCCGGCGACGGTCTTGGGTATGGGGCGTTACATACCTGGTTCGTATTTGTACTTTTTACAACCCTGATATCACTGATACCTATAATTAAGATATTAAACCCTTAGAAATTCTAAAACCTATCTCCAACAATAAATCTCCAAAATGAAATATCAATTCATTGCTTCAAAACAATCACCACCTCGAATCAACTCGACGAAACATTGATTCTAGCATCCTGAATGACTCCTAAATAGTAGTAAAACACCACTTAATCACTTAATTAGAACAGTGCTCCATAACACTAAACAAACACTTACCAACGATTACCATGTCTAAGAGTCACCAAAGCTGGCTATTAAGAAAACAAAATGGACAAGAGGAAAGCAAGGGAAATTTCGACAGCAACAGAAATAGGAGAAGGGAAATCGGCAACAAAAGAGGGAAAAAGGAGGAGGGTAGACGAAATGTTCCAAAAAAGAAAGCAGAATGCCAACAAAACTAATAACCCACTAATCCACATCCCTTAATTCTCTCCACTAACCCCTCAACTCAGATTTTCGATAAAACACAAACTCTTAGCCGAAATTCGCAGCAAAAATAATCCCCTTGCCACTACAGATATTCGAACACTAGACCTCCAGCTTAACAGTACACCCCTTAACCACCAGACCAGCAGGTTCATTTTGACAAATTTTACAAACAATAAAATATAAGCCTAATGACCAAGTTCAGGCTTTATTCATTAAAATACCAAAACTTACCCAAGTTGTGACAGCCCTAAATTGACACTAGTCGGGAAGTGGTTTCGGGACTGCTAAACCGAGTCACTGCAGTATTTGAATGTGATATTTATTGTCTAGAATATGTGAATATGAATGTGTGAAAGTTTTAAGCTTCGATTTAGTCGATTGCATGTGAATTTAGTTAATAGGACTTATGTGAGAAAATTTAGAAATGAGCTAGGCAAATGTAAGTGGCCTATTAATGCATGTTATAAAGATGATGGGTTTGCATGTCAAATTACCCAAAATTTGAACTAGTGGCCGGCCATGCTATGGGTTAAAACCTATTATAAACAAGTTGTGCTAATGCTTTATGTTAGAAATAATAAAATAAAAAGGGTTAGTAATAAAATAATGGAAATTGGGTGGGGGTGATGAAAAAAAACAGAAAAAAAGGTTCTCATTTTGTTCTTCTTGACCGAAAAAGCAAAGGAAAGAAAGGAAGAAAGGTTGAAGAGGTTCGGCCATGCTTGTAACTAGGCTAAGGTATGTTTGATGTTGTTCCATGAGATTCATGCATATTTTTAGTTGTTAGCTTGAGTTCTACCTAGCCCATGGTTTAAATCTTTGCTATGTGATGGAGATGATACTCGACCATGGGTGTTGTCTTCTTGATTAGTGTTTGATGTTATGGTGATGAGGCATGAAGATGATTGAATTTGAGTGCTTAATAAAAAGGATTGAATGTGAGTGTGTGTGAGAATTTGAAAAGGATGGGTCTTAACAACTTCATGAAGTATTCGGCCATGGTGCTAAAATGTTGTATTGTGTTTAAACTTAGAATTTTTAGTCATATGGATGTGTCTTGTTGTATGAGTGCTTGAACAAACTATGATTAAATGGATGCATAGATTCAAAGTGGGAAGAATTGGCTATTATGCTTGATACTAATGCCGAATATGACAATGTTGTACTTGAAAAAAAAAGAAAATGTAGGTGAACATGACAAGTATATTCGGCTTAGGGCATAAGGATATGAAAATTTTGGGTATTTGTTTTTGATTGTGTGTGCATGACTATGGATAGTTGGCTGCCAAAAATATTATAAATACATGGTGTATGTTAAATTTATTAAGCTACAAAACATTATACATGTTCGGCCAAAGTAAATTATTTGAGTAAAGTATATATTGGTGGTACATTTCGGCTACTATAAAATGTATATGGATGTCGTATGACTATGTTTGATTTGGGAAGTAAATTATTTGATTTAGCTCAAGAGCTTAAAGGATCAAAGTTGGATAAGGGGAAGGAAAAAGTGATCGAATAGCCGTCGAAATCGTTCGACAACATCCGAGGTAAGTCTTTGAGTAATGGAACTTAGTTTATGATTTGATTAAGTTATGACGTATAAGCATAACAAATAAACAGTGATATAATGATTTTACTCGAATTATATGTCGAGATAATTAGTTATACCTATGACGGGTAGTCGAATGTGCATAGAGATCATGTCATAAAGCAAATCAATTTATGCTCTTTGTATGTGGCTATTGAGCCGAAAATGGGAATGATTGATAAGTGTCTTGTGTTTGAGTTCTAGTGATGAAAATGAAATATAGATGTGATATGATTTATTGATATACGTGCATGAATATTCGGATGATAACTGGGCTAAGTCCCGAAGGCATTTGTGCGAGTTACTATATCCGGGCAAAGTTCCGAAGGCATTTGTGCGAGTTACTATATCCGGGCTAAGTCCCGAAGGCATTTGTGTGAGTTACTATATCCGGGCTAAGTCCTGAAGGTAGTTGAGCGAGTAGCTATATCCGGCTAAATCCCGAAGGTACTTGGTTTGGGAATGAGCGATCTTGTTGTAATAATTTCAATTAATACGCTCGTAAAATCCCAACGATGAGGTATGTTTCGTATATGCATTGGAATAGTTGATTCCTTTTAAATAGTATTCGCTCAGTCGATTAATAAGCTTCCGGCCTTTGGTTAAGTTGATCCCTTATGTATGAATATAAGGGTTGGAAATGTGAAGTAGGTATGATTTTGAGAATATGTGTATACGAAATTATCCGTTTAGTCATATGAATGCTATACTTCAGTTGTGCCTAATTTCATTGCTCAAAACTTACTAAGCATTAAATGCTTATTCCGTTTCTTTGATTCTCTGTTTTATAGATTTTGGTTCGTCAGCTATCAGACTCGGGAGTGTCAAAGTCGAAGTCGCCCACACTATCAAAGCCCTTTTGGTACTCTTTTAGTTGAACTCTGATAATGGCATGTATAGGGCTGCCCTTTTGTTGTTAGTCAAGTACTTTGGTATTGTATATATTTGGATAGCCATGCGAAAATAGCTTAAATATTTTGAGCATAGCATTATAATCATTTTGTATATATATGGTTATAGAGAGGTGTGGAAATGCTTGGCAATGATTAGCCATTGGAATGGTTAATCACGATCATATTTTCGTGCTATGTATGTTAAAGGGCTAGTTGAATCATGGAAATTATGAAATAGGTAAAGTCTACCTTAAAAACAGATGCCGACAACAGCAGTGATGTGAATTTGAAAAATCACTACAAATAGTAGGAACGAAATTAAATATTGAATGAATTATGTAATCGAAACTTGATGAGTCTATTTTGATATGAAAATAACGAAACGATCATATGAGCCGTATTTTATGAGATGTTTAAGTTTTTGTGAAACAGGGCCAGAGCGATTTCCGGATCCCCTGTTCCGACTTTGGAAATTCATTATAAATTAACCAGAGATAATTAGAAGTCATGCCATATATGTATAGATTGCTTTTCAAGTCTAGTTTCTTTAGAAACAAACGAAATAAGTATTGAATCCGTGTAAAGGGAGATATCCAAGTCGTAATGCGCGAAGGTCAGAATGGTCGAACCCTGTAACAGGGGAGACTTTAACAATAAACTGTACTAATTGGCCCAATCAAAAATTCTAGAAAAAAAATTTTGGATGGATATATGAGTCTAGTTTCAGGGAAAATTTACGGAATCAGTTTTTGAGTTTTGGAACTCGAGATATGATTTTTAAAGTGACTGTGATGCAGTTAACCAGCTTGTCTGGAATTTTAAAATGAACTGTGTTAATAAATGGAATAAATCTGTTAACACCTCGTGTTGGACTCCGGCAACGGTCTTGCGTACGGGGTGTTGCAATTTTATTTGTATCAGAGCTACGGTTTAGTCGATTCTAGGACTACCGTAATACATTTGGGTCTAGCTATACATGTCATTATGTGATTATTTGATAGTGTGGTGATTTCTAACAATTGAAAATGTGTTTATTTATAGTAATGGATCCCAATCCCAACCGAGAGGTAGCTGATGATCTTGAGAGTGTAGCGCCTGCTCCCGCACAAGGGACAGCACCGGCGGACTCTCAACCTATTGCTAGTAATCCGAATGATAAAGCTAGACAAGCTTTTATAGCGTGATGAATGATTGGTTCAACCAATACATTCGAACTAATACGACTGTTCCACAACCCCTATTCCCGACTAATACAACCCCCGCACCTGCAATACCTCCGGTAACTAACCAAATATGGTCAAATAAGCCCCCGGTTGACAGAATCCGAAAACACGGGGCTACTAAATTTAAAGCTACGGATAGCGACGATGCCGAGCAAGCTGAATTTTGGTTGGACAACACTATTCGGGTACTTGATGAACTATCTTGTACACCCGATGAATGCCTAAAGTGTACTATCTCCTTGCTACGTGACTCTGCCTACTATTGGTGGAATACGTTGATTTCTGTTGTGCCTAGAGAGCAAGTAACTTGGGAGTTTTTCCTAACCGAGTTTCGGAAAAGGTATATCAGTCAAAGATTCATTGATCAAAAAGGAAAGGAATTTCTTGAACTTAAACAAGATTCCATGTCGGTTACTGATTATGAACGAAAGTTTGTAAGGCTTAGCCGGTACGCTCGAGAATGCATTTCTTCAGAAGCTGTGATGTGTAAACGTTTCGAGGATGGACTGAACGATGATATAAAGCTGTATGTTGGCATTTTAGAAATCCGAGAATTTGTGGTACTTGTCGAACAAGCTTGCAAAGTCGAAGAGCTCAGTAAGGAGAAAAGAAAAGCTGATATGGGAGCAAAGGAGTTTCGTAAGAGATCTTCGGGAAAGCCCGTTCAACAGTCATCGAAGAAATTTAGAGATGACTTAGGCTGGTCTAGAGACACTTCGGGTTTTTCTAGACGAGATCGTGATCGACCCCCTGTGAGTACACGAGTCACTTCAGTCGCCAGTGTTGGAAATGATTGTCGAGACAGAACGGAGTGCCAGTATTGTGGTAAATGGCATTCGGGGAGTTGTAGATTCCATGACCGCTCCTGTTACAAGTGCGGATCAGTTGACCACTTTATTAAAGATTGCCCGAGATTGTCTGAACAGAATGTAAATCAGAGTGGGAAATCGGGTGCTACCACTGCTCGGGTAGACCATCTAGGAATACGGGCAATGCTAGTGGCGGTCAGAGAGGATCTAGAGATGCTACAACCAGATCTGAGGCTCGTGCTCCTGCTAGAGCTTATGCTATACGTGCACGCGAGGATGCTTCCTCGCCAGATGTTATTACCGGTACTTTTACTCTCTCTGATACTAATGTGATTGCTTTGATTGACCCTGGTTCTACTCATTCTTATATATGTGAAACCTTAGCATCCAGTAAGACTTTACCTGTTGAGTCTACTGAGTTTGTAATTCGGGTGTCAAATCCCTTGGGTCGTTACGTGCTTGTCGACAAAGTGTGTAAGAAATGTCCCCTAGTAATCCGAGGTTCCTGTTTTTCGGCCGATTTGATGCTTATACCGTTTGATGAATTTCATGTTATCCTCGGTATGGATTGGTTGACCGTACATGATGCAATTGTAAATTGCAAAAGAAAAACCATCGATTTGAGGTGTGTAAATAACGAGATAATCCGAGTTGAGTCTACTGACTTAAATAGGTTGCCAGCTGTAATATCATCGATGTTGGCTCAGAAATATGTAAGAAAGGGGTGTGAAGCATACCTTGCGTATGTACTTGATGACAAAGAGTTAGAAAAGAAGCCTGAATCTGTGCCGGTGGTTTGTGAATATCTGGATGTTTCTCCCGAAGAATTACCGGGTTTACCACCTGTTCGGGAGGTAGAGTTTGGCATCGAGCTTGTACCTGGGACTACACCGATTTCGATAGCTCCGTATCGTATGGCACCAACGGAATTAAAGGAATTGAAAGCTCAGTTGCAAGAGTTGATGTATAGAGGTTTCGCTCGACCAAGTTTCTCACCTTGGGGTGCACCAGTATTGTTTGTGAAAAAGAAGGACGGAACCATGAGGTTGTGCATCGACTATCGTCAGCTGAATAAGGTGACAATAAAGAATAAATATCCGATACCGCGCATAGACGATTTGTTTGATCAACTAAAGGGAGCCTTAGTGTTTTCAAAGATAGATTTGAGATCGGGTTATTATCAGTTGCGAAATCGAGATTCGGATATACCCAAAACTGCTTTCAGAACGAGATACGGTCACTACGAATTCTTAGTGATGCCGTTTGGGCTCACTAATGCCCCCGCGGTATTTATGGATCTGATGAATCGGATCTTCAGACCGTATTTAGATCAGTTTGTAGTTGTGTTTATCGATGATATTTTGGTCTATTCGAGAAATGAAACCGATCATGCTGAACACCTGGGATTAGTGTTGCAAATTTTACGGGATAAGCAGTTGTATGCTAAGTTCAGTAAGTGTGAGTTCTGGTTAAGAGAGGTTAGCTTCTTGGGACATGTGGTATCTGCATCGGGTTTTCGAGTTGATCCGAGCAAAATTTTAGCCATACTTAACTTGAAGCCTCCGAGAAATATTACCGAAGTTCGGAGCTTTTTGGAACTTGCCGGTTACTACAGACGGTTTGTAAAAGGTTTTTTGATGATAGCCACACCAATGACGAAACTACTTTAGAAAGATGTTAAGTTTGAATGGACAGAAAAGTGTCAGAAAAGTTTCGATCAATTGAAAACTCATTTGACGGAAGCTCCAGTACTAGTGCAGCCCGAATCAGGCAAGGAGTTCGTCATTTACAGTGATGCATCCTTACTTGGGTTGGGTTGTGTATTGATGCAAGAAGGTCGAGTTGTAGCTTATGCGTCAAGACAATTGATGCCACATGAGAAAAATTATCCAACCCATGATCTCGAATTAGCTGGCATCGTATTCGCTTTGAAAATATGGTGACATTACTTATTTGGTGAGAAGTGCCATGTATTTTCGGATCACAAAAGTCTCAAATATTTGATGACTCAAAGAGACTTGAATCTGCGACAAAGCGTTGGCTCGAGTTGTTAAAAGATTATGAGCTTGTCATTGACTATCAACCAGGAAAGGCTAATGTGGTTGCGGATGCTTTGAGTCGTAAATCACTGTTTGCTTTACGAGCGATGAATGTACACTTGTCTGTTCTATCCGACAATGTGTTAGTAGTGAAATTAAAGGCTAGACCATTGTTGATTCATCAAATTCGTGAAGCTCAGAAAGTCGATGATGAATTAGTTGCAAAACGGGCTGAATGTGTTTCGAATATGGAATCAGAGTTTCAAATTGATGATGACGATTGTTTGAGGTTCAGAAGTCGTTTGTGTGTTCTAAGAAATTCAGAACTTATTTCGATGATTCTGAACGAAGCTCATTGTAGCCAAATGTCAATTCACCCGGGGAGTACGAAAATGTACAACGATCTGAGACGTCAGTTTTGGTGGCAGGGTATGAAACGAGACATTTTCGATTTTGTTTCGAAGTGTTTAATATGCCAACAAGTGAAAACGGAACATGAAGTGCCTACAGGTTTACTTCAACCGATCATGATACCTGAATAGAAATGGGAACGAATCACGATGAATTTTGTATCTGGGTTACCATTGTCGGCGAGTAAGAAAGATGCGATTTGGGTTGTTGTTGATAGACTGACTAAGTCGGCTCATTTTATTCCCGTACGTACGGATTATTCATTGGATAAACTAGCTGAATTGTATGTTTCTCAGATTGTGAGATTACACGGGGTACCCATTTCTATTGTGTCGGATAGAGATCCGAGATTCACCTCGCGATTTTGGAAGAAATTGCAAGAAGCTTTGGGTACCAAGTTGCATTTTAGCACCGCTTTTCATCCCCAAACCGATGGTCAATCCGAGCGGATAATTCAAATACTCGAGGATATGTTGAGATGTTGCATCCTTGAGTTTAGTGGTTCATGGGAACGGTATTTATCTTTGATTGAATTCGCTTACAACAATAGTTTTCAATCAAGTATTAAGATGGCACCTTTCGAGGCTTTGTACGATCATAAATGCCGTACACCATTGTTTTGGACCGAGCTCGGTGAAAGTAAAATTTTCGGAGTTGATTTGATTAAAGATGCTGAGCGGAAAGTAAAAATAATTCGTGAAAGTTTGAAGGCAGCATCGGATCGTCAGAAGTCGTACGCGGATTTGAAACGAAAAGACATTGAGTATCAGGTGGGAGATAAAGTGTTTCTTAAAGTTTCGCCTTGGAAAAAGATACTCAGATTTGGGCGTAAGGGCAAATTGAGTCCAAGGTTCATCAGGCCATATGAAATATCCGAACGAGTCGGTCTTGTTGCGTATAGATTGATTTTACCCCCTGAACTTGAAAAGATTGACGACGTCTTTCATGTTTCGATGCTTCGACGTTATAGATCTGATCCATCACACATAATTAATCCATCAGAGGTTGAAATTCAATCTGATATGAGTTATGAAGAAAAACCGATTCGTATCCTAGCTCGTGAAGTGAAAGAGTTACGAAACAAAAGGTTCCTTTAGTAAAAGTGTTATGGCTCAAACACGGGATGGAAGAAGCTACTTGGGAACCCGAGAACTCTATGAAAGAACTATACCCAAACCTATTTACCGGTAAGATTTTTGGGGACAAAAATTTCTTAAAGTGGGGGAGAGTTGTGACAACCCTAAATTGACCCTAGTCGGGAAGTGGTTTCGGGACCGCTAAATCGAGTCACCGAAGTATTTGAATGTGATATTTATTGTCTAGAATATGTGAATATGAATGTGTGAAAGTTTTAAGCTTCAATTTAGTCGATTGCATGTGAATTTAGTTAATAGGACTTATGTGAGAAAATTTAGAAATGTGCTAGGCAAATGTAAGTGGCCTATTAATGCATGTTATAAAGATGATGGGTTTGCATGTCAAATTACCCAAAATTTAAACTAGTGGCCGGCCATGCTATGGGTTAAAACCTATTATAAACATGTTGTGCTAATGCTTTATGTTAGAAATAATAAAATAAAAAGGGTTAGTAATAAAATAATGGAAATTGGGTGGGGGTGATGAAAAAAAAAGAAAAAAAGGTTCTCATTTTGTTCTTCTTGACCGAAAAATCAAAGGAAAGAAACGAAGAAAGGTTGAAGAGGTTCGGCCATGCTTGTAACTAGGCTAAGGTATGTTTGATGTTGTTCCATGAGATTCATGCATATTTTTAGTTGTTAGCTTGAGTTCTACCTAGCCCATGGTTTAAATCTTTGCTATGTGATGGAGATGATACTCGGCCATGGGTGTTGTCTTCTTGGTTGGTGTTTGATGTTATGGTGATGAGGCATGAAGATGATTGAATTTGAGTGCTTAATAAAAAGGATTGAATGTGAGTGTGTGTGAGAATTTGAAAAGGATGGGTCTTAACAACTTCATGAAGTATTCAGCCATGGTGCTAAAATGTTGTATTGTGTTTAAACTTAGAATTTTTAGTCATATGGATGTGTCTTGTTGTATGAGTGCTTGAACAAACTATGATTAAATGGATGCATAGATTCAAAGTGGGAAGAATTGGCTATTATGCTTGATACTAATGCCGAATATGAGAATGTTGTACTTGAAAAAAAAAAGAAAATGTAGGTGAACATGACAAGTATATTCGGCTTAGGGCATAAGGATATGAAAATTTTGGGTATTTGTTATTGATTGTGTGTGCATGACTATGGATAGTTGGCTGCCAAAAATATTATAAATACATGGTGTATGTTAAATTTATTAAGCTACAAAACATTATACATGTTCGGCCAAAGTAAATTATTTGAGTAAACTATATCTTGGTGGTACATTTCGGCTAGTATGAAATGTATATGGATGTCGTATGACTATGTTTGATTTGGGAAGTAAATTTTTTGATTTAGCTCAAGAGCCTAGAGGATCAAAGTTGGATAAGGGGAAGGAAAAAGTGATCGAATAGCCGTCGAAATCGTTCGACAACATCCGAGGTAAGTCTTTGAGTAATGGAACTTAGTTTATGATTTGATTAAGTTATGACGTATAAGCATAACAAATAAACAGTGATATAATGATTTTACTCGAATTATATGTCGAGATAATTAGTTATACCTATGACGGGTAGTCGAATGTGCATAGAGATCATGTCATAAAGCAAATCAATTTATGCTCTTTGTATGTGGCTATTGAGCCGAAAATGGGAATGATTGATAAGTGTCTTGTGTTTGAGTTCTAGTGATGAAAATGAAATATAGATGTGATATGATTTATTGATATACGTGCATGAATATTCGGATGATAACCGGGCTAAGTCCCGAAGGCATTTGTGCGAGTTACTATATCCGGGCTAAGTCCCGAAGGCATTTGTGAGAGTTACTATATCCGGGCTAAGTCCCGAAGGCATTTGTCCGAGTTACTATATTCGGGCTAAGTCCCGAAGGTAGTTGAGCGAGTAGCTATATCCGACTAAATCCTGAAGGTACTTGGTTTGGGAATGAGCGATCTTGCTGTAATAATTTCAATTAATACGCTCGTAAAATCCCAACGATGAGGTATGTTTCGTATATGCATTGGAATAGTTGATTCCTTTTAAATAGTATTCGCTCAGTCGATTACTAAGCTTCCGGCCTTTGGTTAAGTTGATCCCTTATGTATGAATATAAGGGTTGAAATGTGAAGTAGGTATGATTTTGAGAATATGTGTATATGAAATTATCTGTTTAGTCATATGAATGCTATACTTCAGTTGTGCCTAATTTCATTGCTCAAAACTTACTAAGCATTAAATGCTTATTCCGTTTCTTTGATTCTCTGTTTTATAGATTTTGGTTCGTCAGCTATCGGACTCGGGAGTGTCAAATTCGAAGTCGCCCACACTATCAAAGCCCTTTTGGTACTCTTTTAGTTGAACTCTGATAATGGCATGTATAGGGCTGCCCTTTTGTTGTTAGTCAAGTACTTTGGTATTGTATATATTTGGATAGCCATGCGAAAATGGCTTAAATATTTTGAGCATAGCATTATAATCATTTTGTATATATATGGTTATAGAGAGGTGTGGAAATGCTTGGCAATGATTAGCCATTGGAATGGTTAATCACGATTATATTTTCGTGCTATGTATGTTAAATGGCTAGTTGAATCATGGAAATTATGAAATAGGTAAAGTCTACCGTAAAAACAGATGCCGACAGCAGCAGTGATGTGAATTTGAAAAATCACTAAAAATAGTAGGAACAAAATTAAATATTGAATAAATTATTTAATTGAACCTTGATGAGTCTATTTTGATATGAAAATAACGAAACGACCATATGAGCCGTATTTTATGAGATGTTTAAGTTTTCGTGAAATAGGGCCAGAGCGATTTCCGGATCCCCTATTCCGACTTTGGAAATTCATTATAAATTAACCAGAGATAACTAGAAGTCATGCCATATATGTATAGATTCCTTTTCGAGTCTAGTTTCTTTAGAAACAAACGACATAAGTATTGAAGCCCTGTACAGGGAGATATCCAAGTCGTAATGCGCGAAGGTCAGAATTGTCGAACCCTGTAACAGGGGAGACTTTAACTAATAAACTGTACTAATTGGCCAAACCAAAAATTCTAGAAAAAATTTTCGGATGGATATATGAGTCTAGTTTCAGGGAAAATTTACGGAATCAGTTTTCTAGTTTTGGAACTCGAGATATGATTTTTAAAGTGACTGTGATGCAGTTAACCAGCTTATCTGAAATTTTAAAATGAACTGTGTTAATAAATGGAATAAATCAGTTAACACCTCGTGTTGGACTCCGGCAACGGTCTTGCGTACGGGGTTTTGCAATTTTATTGGTATCAGAGCTACGGTTTAGTCGATTCTAGGACTACCGTAATACATTTGGGTCTAGCTATACATGTCATTATGTGATTATTTGATAGTGTGGTGATTTCTAACAATTGAAAATGTGTTTATTTATAGTAATGGATCCAATCCCAACCGAGAGGTAGCTGATGATCTTGAGAGTGTAGCGCCTGCTCCCGCACAAGGGACAGCACCGGCGGACTCTCAACCTATTGCTAGTAATCCGAATGATAAAGCTAGACAAGCCCCATTCCCGACTAATACAACCCCCGCACCTGCAATACCTCCGGTAATTGACCAAATAGGGTCAAATAAGCCCCCGGTTGACAGAATCTGAAAACACGGGGCTACTAAATTTAAAGCTACGGATAGCGACGATGCCGAGCAAGCTGAATTTTGGTTGGACAACACTATTCGGGTACTTGATGAACTATCTTGTACACCCGATGAATGCCTAAAGTGTACTATCTCCTTGCTACGTGACTCTGCCTACTATTGGTGGAATACGTTGATTTCTGTTGTGCCCAGAGAGCAAGTAACTTGGGAGTTTTTCCTAACCGAGTTTCGGAAAAGGTATATCAGTCAAGATTCATTGATAAAAACGGAAGGAATTTCTTGAACTTAAACAAGATTCCATGTCGGTTACTGATTATGAACGAAAGTTTGTAAGGCTTAGCCGGTACGTTCGAGAATGCATTTCTTCAGAAGCTGTGATGTGTAAACGTTTCGAGGATGGACTGAACGATGATATAAAGCTGTATGTTGGCATTTTAGAAATCCGAGAATTTGTGGTACTTGTCGAACGAGCTTGCAAAGTCGAAGAGCTCAGTAAGGAGAAAAGAAAAGCTGATATGGGAGCAAAGGAGTTTCGTAAGAGATCTTCGGGAAAGCCCGTTCAACAGTCATCGAAGAAATTTAGAGATGACTTAGGCCGGTCCAGAGACACTTCAGGTTTTTCTAGACGAAATCGTGATCGACCCCTGTGAGTACACGAGTCACTTCAGTCGCCAGTGTTGGAAATGATCGTCGAGACAGAACAAAGTGCCATATTGTGGTAAATGGCATTCGGGAAGTTGTAGATTCCATGACCGCTCCTGTTACAAGTGCGGATCAGTTGACCACTTTATTAAAGATTGCCCGATATTGTCTGAACAAATGTAAATCAGAGTGGGAACCGGTGTACCACTATCGGGTAGACCATCTAGGAATACGGCAATGCTAGTGGTGGTTAGAGGGTCTAGAGATGCTAAACAGATCTAAGGTCGTGCTCCTGCTAGAGCTTATGCTATACGTGCACGCGAGGATGCTTCCTCGCCAGATGTTTTACCGGTACTTTTACTCTCTCTGATACTAATGTGATTGCTTTGATTGACCCTGGTTCTACTCATTCTTATATAAGTGAAACCTTAGCATCCAGTAAGACTTTAACTGTTGAGTCTACTGAGTTTGTAATTCGGGTGTCAAATCCCTTGGGTCGTTACGTGCTTTCGACAAAGTGTGTAAGAAATGTCCCCTAGTAATCCGAGGTTCCTGTTTTCCGGCCGATTTGATGCTTTTACCGTTTGAAGAATTTGATGTTATCCTCGGTATGGATTGGTTGACCGTACATGATGCAATTGTAAATTGCAAAAGAAAAACCATCGATTTGAGGTGTGTAAATAACGAGATAATCCGAGTTGAGTCTACTGACTTAAATAGGTTGCCAGCTGTAATCATCGATGTTGGCTCAGAAATATGTAAGAAAGGGGTGTGAAGCATACCTTGCGTATGTACTTGATGACAAAGAGTTAGAAAAAAGCTTGAATCTGTGCCGGTGGTTTGTGAATATCTGGATGTTTTTCCCGAAGATTATCGGGTTTACCACCTGTTCGGGAGGTAGAGTTTGGCATCGAGCTTGTACCTGGGACTACACCGATTTCGATAGCTCCGTTTCGTATGGCACCAACGGAATTAAAGGAATTGAAAGCTCAGTTGCAGAGTTGATGTATAGAGGTTTCGCTCGACCAGTTTCTCACCTTGGGTGCACCAGTATTGTTTGTGAAAAGAAGGACGAACCATGAGGTTGTGCATCGACTATCGTCAGCTGAATAAGGTGCAAAAGAATAAATATCGATACCGCGCATTGACGATTTGTTGATCAACTAAGAGAGCCTTAGTGTTTTCAAAGATAGATTTGAATCGGGTTATTATCATTGCGAAATTGAATTCGGATATACCCAAAACTGCTTTCAGAACGAGATACGGTCACTACGAATTCTTAGTGATGCCGTTTGGGCTCACTAATGCCCCCGCGGTATTTATGGATCTGATGAATCGATCTTCAGACCGTATTTAGATCGTTTGTAGTTGTGTTTATCGATGATATTTTGGTCTATTCGAGAAATGAAACCGATCATGCTGAACACCTGGGATTAGTGTTGCAAATTTTACGGGATAAGCAGTTGTATGCTAAGTTCAGTAAGTGTGAGTTCTGGTTAAGAAAGGTTAGCTTTTGGGACATGTGGTATCTGCATCGGGTTTCGAGTTGATCCGAGGAAATTTTACCATACTTAACTGAAGCCTCCGAGAAATATTACGAAGTCGGAGCTTTTTGGGACTTGCCGGTTACTACAGACGGTTTGTAAAAGGTTTTGATGATAGCCACACAATGACGAAACTACTTCAAAAGATGTTAGTTTGAATGGACAGAAAAGTGTCAGAAAAGTTTCGATCAATTGAAAACTCATTTGACGGAAGCTCCAGTACTAGTGCAGCCCGAATCAGGCAAGGAGTTCGTCATTTACAGTGATGCATCCTTACTTGGGTTGGGTTGTGTATTGATGCAAGAAGGTCGAGTTGTAGCTTATGCGTCGAGCAATTGAAGCCACATGAGAAAAATTATCCAACCCATGATCTTGAATTAGCTGCCATCGTATTCGCTTTGAAATATGGCGACATTACATATTTGGTGAGAAGTGCCATGTATTTTCGGATCACAAGTCTCAATATTTGATGACTCAAGAGACTGAATCTGCGACACGTGGTGAGTTTTAGATTATAGCTTTCATTACTATCCCAGGAAACTAATTGGTTGCTGATGCTTTGGTATATCACTGTTTCTTTCAGCGATGAATGTACACTTGTCTTTATCCATGTGTATAGCGAATAAAGGCTAGACCATGTTGATTCATCAAATTCG